>NC_058418.1:7628607-7730384 GCF_002201575.2 Neomonachus schauinslandi
GCGCGGGCCGCGCCGCCGGGTACGCGGGACTGGGCAGCGGCTGCGGCGGCGGCGGGGGCTTGGCGGGCGGCGGGGCGGCCTCCGCGCTGCAGCAGCTGTACATGCCCTGCGGGGGCGCCGCGAGAGAAGCGGGGTCAGCGCCGGATGCCCGGGACCGCCTGCCTTCCCTCCGTCCCTCCCACCTCTCCCGCAGCTCGACCCAGGTCTCTTCCACTTGGAGGCATCCCCGCCTGGCTCCCCGCCCCGGCTCCGCCCTCCTGCCTCCCTCTCTCCCCCCTACCCTGGAGAAGGCCAGCAGGAAGTCCATGCGGTGGGTGGGCCCCAGGCAATGACGCAGGCGCCAGTACACCAGGTGCTCCCAGGCGAAGACCAGCAGGGAGAGGCCCATGGCCACCAGGAGCATGTAGAAGACACCTGCCATGTTGTCGATGTCCAGCTTACTGCTCATCACCTCGATTTTGTCATTGTGGCAGATCCCGGAGAGCCACAGCCGCTCCAGCATCTCGATCTCATCTGGAGAAAGGGGGGCGGGGGGAGGGCTGTCACAGGTCACCTTCCACGGGTACCGTCCCCAGGATCCTCTTATAGGAGTCTAGGCGCCCAGCCCCCTCTTCCCTCGGACCCTGGTGTCCTGATCCTCATCCCTTCCTTTGCCCAGGACCCAGGGCTCTGGTCCCTCACGCCCCATCCCCGAGGCATCCCTGTGTGCAGCGTACCATCCCCCAGGAACTGCAGCAGCGCCAGGTCGATGGGCCGCTTCCACCGGGAGCCCTTGTGCAGGGCGATGCCATAGCCCGTTGTGGCAAAGACCTTGCCCGAGCCAATGGTGACGAGCTTGCAGCCCTCATCCTTGCGGGCCATGTAGTTGAGCACAGCTGCATCATAGATGAAGGCGTCCAGCTTCCTGGGGGCCAGGGGGCATGAAAGGCAGGGTCAGTCCCACCCAGATGCCCTCATGGCCCAGCCCAGAACCCCCCTCCCCCCTAACCTCCAACTGCTCCAAATCCTGACCAGTGGTAAACTCTTGAGCAAGTCACTGTACCTCTTCTTGGTGCCTCGGTTTCGATTTGTAAAGTGGGGATAACAGCAATACCTCCCTTCCTGGTCATTGCAAAAAGGTAAGATGGCGCTTGGTGCCAAGAAAGTGCTGGAGACATGTTAGCTGTGACTGATACGTTCAGTCTTCACGGAAGCCCTCCCCAGAAGGTTCTGCATACTCCTCCACTTTATAGGGGAGGACTGAGGCTCAGAAAGGGGACTCATACACAGAGTAATAATGCTAACGATCACTTATATTGTGCTATAGACACTGTTCCAGCCACAGTCATGACTCATTCAATCCTCTCAACGTTCCTGTGAGGTAGAAACTGTTATCTCCATCATTCAGATGGGAAATGCAGGCCCAGACACGCATCTTACTTTGCTTCGGTTCTCCCACTAGGGCCCTCATTTCTAAACCTTGATGGGAAGACAAGCAGGGAGATGGAATGAGCGCTCACAGATGGATACATTGTGGCACACGCCACCTGTCGCTTCCTTCACACATAGTTCTGTGATTATTTGATTAATCTCAGCCTCTCCATGAGACTGTGAGCTCCACTCGAGCAGGATCCAGCTGGGACACACTCCAGGCTGTGACCCAGCACAATTCCTGGCACATACAAGGTGGTTGTAAATATTTGTGGAATAAGTGAATGAGCGAATAAATAAGCCCGTGGCGGGGAACACTGGGTAACTATTCTATGAGACAAGATACATGCCTATGATCTGACATGAAGATGTCCAGGGTGTATCCGTGAGGAAAAAAAAAAAAAAAGTCTGGGAATCCCATATACAGCATAACTCCACATTAATTTTTTTTAAACGGTGCATTTTGTGGGGTGCAATTTTGGTCATCTCGACTGCAGACACCAGGCCAGTTCTTAGAGGGAGGTATCTGTCTTGCCCAGCATTGTCCGAAAGAACGCTCCGCAATGATGGGCATGGCCCTCCTGCGCTGCCCAACGTGGCGGCCACCAGCCACACAAAAACGTGCCCAGCAAGCCCAAGGGACAGAACTTTAAGTTTTAATTAATTTAGGGGCACCTGGGTGGCTCAGTCGTTAAGCGTCTGCCTTCGGCTCAGGTCATGATCCCGGGGTCCTGGGATCGAGCCCCGCATCGGGCTCCCTGCTCCGCGGGAAGCCTGCTTCTCCCTCTCCCACTCCCCCTGCTTGTGTTCCTGCTCTCACTCTCTCTCTCTCTCTAATAAATAAAATCTTTTAAAAAAATTTAATTAATTTAAATTTAAATAGTCTTGGACAGCGAAGGTCTGGGGAAAACAAGAGAGATCAAGGCCTGTGGCTGGAAGCTGGGTCGTGGAGAAGGCAAAGGAGTTTTGGAGCTGTTTGCCTATCTGTGGGTGTAAATGCCTCTGGGACCCCAAATCTTCAGTAAAGCCCTGTCCACACTCTCACACATGAGCACATAAATGCCCTGTTGCATTTCTGCAACATGACTGGTTGCAGAGAAATGAAGGAAAAGGACAGAATTAGTCCATGGACCCCAAATGGGGAGACAGTCAGCAGATTCCCCACATTGAATGGACTCCAGCCAAAGCAAAAACTTGGGGGTGGGGCAAAGAATTTGAGGCTCTGGAGAAGGAGCAGAAACTCCCCCAGAAACTGGGAGACCAGTCACCATCGCATGGTTGGAGAATGGGGTTTGAATTAATTTTATATGGCTCCTAACAGGCAGGGAGATCCCAGCTGACATCTGGAAACATATATATATAGAGAGAGAGAGGCAAGAAAAATACCACAACCAGCTGCGGGCACCGCTGCCTTGCAGGCAAACTACAATTTCTCTCTAGGTTTCTCTTTGTTTAGGAAAATGCCCTTGGGAGCAAAAGGTGAATTGCTTCCCCAGTTTAAGTGGAAAGAGCTGGGGGTTTCCAGAGTCAGGCTGAAGAGGAGGGATGGAGGGGCTGAGAACTAGAATAAAACGGAAGGAGGGTGTCCAGAGGTCCTCGAGGGGCACAAGGGAGAGGTATGTGGGGTGGGGGGACAGACCAGGGGGCGTTGCAGAGAGGGCCAAAAATCAAGGCTTCCAGTGGCGGGGAGGTTTGAGGGGCTTTCAGGAAGAGGGGATCTAAAGAGCCTTCACTTTTATTTTTTATTTATTTTTTATTTTTTTTAAAGATTTTATTTATTCATTTGAGAGAGAGAATGAGAGAGAGAGCACATGAGAGGGGGGAGGGTCAGAGGGAGAAGCAGACTCCCTGCCGAGCAGGGAGCCCGATCCCGGGACTCCAGGATCATGACCCGAGCCGAAGGCAGTCGCTTAACCAACTGAGCCACCCAGGCGCCCGAGCCTTCACTTTTAATCCTTTGCTCAGTCCTTATGCAATATACTGCCTACCTCCCTTCCCCTGCCATTGTCACTAAACCTCTACCGAGACTCAGCCACATTCCACACCCTTTGTTTAGGCTTAGGTTTGGGAAAAATGAAAAATCCTTGCATCTGTCTGCTTTCCTGTTTATTCCTGCCCTGTTGCCACAGGGATCTTAACATTTGAGTCAGCTTCTGGTTCCTCCTCGGCTCCCTACCCTCCCCTGGCTCCCCACTTCACTCAGTAACTGGAGTTACTTCGCATTACAAGGCCCTACAGCACCAAACACCCCTGGATCCCTCCTACCCCTCTGCCCTCATCTCCCACCCATGCCTTCCTTGCTCACCCTGCTCCAGCCACCCTGGCCTTCATGCGCAGTTCCTGGATGGTTCCAGCACCCTCCTGCCTCAGGGCCTTTGCACTGGCTGTTCCCTCTGCTGGAACATTCTTCCAGATAGCTGCCTGGCTCTGTCCCTCACTTCCTTCAAGTGTTTGCTTAAAAGACACCTTCCTGAGCACCTTATTTAATACTGCAACCTGTGGCCTTTTCCCCAGGTCTCCCAAACTCACTCACCCGGCTGTGTTTTTGTCCATAGCACGTATCCCCTTGTAACTATAATGTGTTCTTGGTTATTAAGTTTATGGTCCATCTCCTCCCACTGGAATTTAAATTCCATAAGGGAACAGGTCTTGTCTGTCTGGTTCACTGCTGTATCCACGGGGTCTAGAATAGCACCTGACATACGACAGGTGTTTCATAAAGTATAGCTCAATGAATGAATTCAGGCTGCTTCAAGATGGGCATTCTCTGGGCCAGGCATGGAGCTGGGAGGCAAGACTTCATTAATATGGAAGAGATGCCAAGAGCTTTTTCTCCATGGAAAAAGCAAGATGAGAACAGTGTGTGCTTTCAGTAAGGAATGCATAAAGAGGTGTGTATGCACACATAGTTTAGGTGATCAGAGAGAAATTAAAAAAAAAATGCTTACTTTATGGAAAGGGGACTTGAGGTTTCCTTTTTTGCCCTTCCTGTGTGAGTGAGAAATTGAACATCTCTCACCAAATGGGCTTCCAGAACTGGCTGGGAGGAGAAGCCGTGTTTCTGTATTTCTTTTTAAGAGATGTATTTCCTTTCTCTTCTTGTGAGCTTGTTTGCCCTCTGTGGTAGGATGAGACCACATGTGGTGTGTGAGCCAGACAACACCATGTGAGGCTGCCAATTCCCTCCTACCCCTCTGTAAGGATGGAATTTTCTGGTGCTGTCCATGGTGGTAACCACTAGCCACATAGAGCTATTTGAATTTGAATTTTTAATAAAAATTTAAAAGTTCAAAAAAATTTAAAAATTCAGTTCCTTAGTCACACCAATCACATGTCAAATGACCAGGAACTGCTTGGCTACCACATGGGATTGCACAGATCTAGAACATTTCTCTCATTGCAGAGAGGGCTACTGGAGACCGACCGATGCTCTAGGAACACACGTGTGTCTGTCTCCCAGACTGGAATGGAAGGTCCAAGAGAGCAAGGACTTCGATTTGTTCACTGCCATACCCTCCGTGCCTAGCCCAGTGCCTGGTGCAAGAAAATCTTCATAAATACTTATTGGATGGATGGATGAATGAATGAGTTCTTTTTTTAAGTTTATTTATTTATTTAAGTAATCTACACCTAATGTGGGACTTGAACTCACAACCCAGAGATCCAGAGTCACATGCTCTCCCAACTGAGCCAGCCAGGTGCCCCTGAATGAATGTCTTTTAATTTCATGTCATTAAGGGTTATTTTGTCAGGGAGATCATGATTCAGTGTTTGTTTTCCTTGTTCCTTGCTATATTAAAAACATTACATATATAATATGTATATGACATATACACACGCTTACATATGTATTACATATATATATGTATATGACTAAGATAAAAGACAGGAAAATACTGACATTGGGAAATCCACAACAAAAATGGTCCAGACAGATCATCTACTGTGAAGTTCATTCAACAACCCTGCTCTTGTAATCAGAGGCCCACCACTTCTAGAGTTTTGGACTTCCACTCCCAAATATGTAGAGACCACTGAGGATTACTAGACATCAGTAAAGTCTCAATAAGAAAGATAGAAACAAAAGCAACAAATGGGGCAGGGGGACTTGGAGGAAACATTATGCAGAGAGGAAAAAAATGCAAAAAACCCAACAACTACCAATATCACCAGAGAAACAAGACAAGATATTCAACTTTGAATAGCATATCATAAAACATAGGATACTATCAAATAATACTATAAAATTTACAAAATACTATAAAAATGAAAAGATCAGAAAAAGAGTTCTTAGCAGGGTGCCTGGCTGGCTCAGTTGGAAGAACATGTGACTCTTGATCTTGGGGTTGTGAGTTTGGGTCCCGTGTTGGGTAAAGATTACTAAAAAAATAAATAAATAAACTTTAAAAAAGAGTTCTTAGAAATTGAAAATATACTAGCAAAAATGAAAAGCTTAATAAAAGAATGGAAGATAAGGTTAAGAAAAACTGAGGAAGTAGGGCAGAAAGATAAAGAGATAGAAAAATAGGATAAAAGAAACAGGCAGTTCAGGAAGCCCAATATCAAATTAATAAGAGTTCCAGAAAGAAAGGATAAGAGTTCCAGAGAGAAATGGAGGGAAGGGGGAAATCATAATTGAAAGAAATCAGGGAAGTTTCCCAGAATGAATGCCATGAGGATACAACTGAAAGATTCGGTAATGAAAATAAATGAAGATGTTGCTAAGAAATGTCAGCACACTGAGGACAGGGAAAAGAAAAACGGGTGACACACAGGCTTATGATCAGAATGACTTTGGAATTTTAACAGTAATACTGGAAATTAGAAGACAATGGAATGATGCCTTCAAAATTCTCAAGAAAATGATCTCCAGCCCAGAATTTTATACCCATCCAGAAGGCCTATCAAGACTAAAGATGTTATCAGATATGCAGTGTCTCTAAAATTTTACCCCCCCCCCACCATGTGCTTTTTGTCAGGAGGCTCAGAAGAACAAGAGAGAAAAACCCAGGAAGAGTGAGAATTAGAATATGACAGGAACCAAACCAAGGGGGCAGGTGAAGGGATCCAGATAGTAGCTATGCGGCAGACTGAAACAGGCTAGAGGCCATGGGAGAAACTTCTTCAATATGATGAAATTAATGGAGTACCTGATGCGAATGAATATGTGAAGAAGAGATTCATATAGTTAACAGAGAATTTTGAATTAACAAAGAAAACTCAGACACTTAAGCAACTGAAAAAAAAAAAAGACAATTATTAACTCCAGGAAAAACAAAGAATTGTGTGGGCGAGGAAAGTAATCATGGTTTACTACTTGTGGCAGCTGTGGGAGCATTTACACAGTCATAACATGTAAACACTGCATATTCATCTAGCCAGAATCACAGTGTGGGAGGCTGGAGTAATTTAAATGAGAGTATGAGTATGTGTCTTCCATAGTAAGCAGTGAATGGAAAATACCTAAAATTGAAAAATCAAGAGGTAGCCACACAAACAATGGTATTTAGAGACAGGGACACAAATAGCAAGATGATACAATAAATAAGGTAAAAGCAGATTCCTCTGGGGTGGGAGAAATGGAGGGGTAGGCAGATGGAAGACTGTTGGTTTTCATTAAAAAAAAAAAAAATCTTGTATTTGACTTTCCAGACTATGTGGATGTATAACTCTGATAAAAATAGAACTAAAAGTTAGGGGGAAAAAATGTAAAAAGGAATACTGGGGAGAAAAAGAATTCAGCAGAAGCAGAAAATCAGAGCAAGAGGTGACAGTGAGAAACACAAGGTATCCTTTGTGAATCCAAGAGGTTGCTGGGGAAGAGCACAAAGAGGATAATTCTGGAATTTTCACTGCCCACCTGAGGCAATAGAGTGTAGTGGTTGAGGGGCTGGCCTCAGAATCCGATGGCCAGGGTTCAAATCCCAGCTCTACCACCACAGATCTGGCTGTACCTCAATTTCCTCATCTATAAAATGGGAATGATAATATTCACCTCTAAAATATTATGGGTTGAGGGGCGGCTGGGTGGCTCAGTTGGTTAATCGACTGCCTTCAGCTCAGGTCATGATCCCGGAGTCCCAGGATCGAGTCCCGCATCGGGCTCCCAGCTCAGCGGGGAGCCTGCTTCTCCCTCTGACCCTCTCCCCTCTCATGCTCTCTCTCACTTTCTCTCTCTATCAAATAAATAAATAAAATCTTTAAAAAAAAAAAGTATTATGGGTTGAATTGCCTCTCCCAACAGTTGTATATTGAGGTCCTACCTTAGTTGGAGATAGGGTCTTTACAGAGGTAATCAAGTCAAAATAAGGTAATTAGGGTGGGCCCTAATCCAATAAGACAGGTGTCCTTACAAAAAAGGGGAATGGAAGACAACGGGGAAGATGCTCATCCACAAGCCAAGGAGAGTTCCTTCCCTTGCCCTGAGAAGGAACCCGGAGGACTTCTAGCCTCCAGAATCATAAGGCAACAAATTTACAGTAGCCCCAGAAAGCTAATAATGAACTAATTAAATGAGTTAGAGCAGAACTTGATATATAATAAACACTATAGTAAATTAAAAAGATATGGGAATGATCCAAGCCTTGGCAAGGATATGGGACAAGTGGAACTTTGCACTGCTGACGTGTAAGTTGGCACGACCACTTTGGAAGATGTTTGGCAGTATCTTTTGAAGCCAAGCCTCCATCTCCTTATGATCCTGCCGTTCTGCCCATGGGGATTTACCCAAGAAAAATGAATGTGTACATCCCCCAAAGACTTGTACAAGAATGTTCACTGTAGAGCATTCATAATGGCCAAACACTGGAAACAATCCAAATGTTCGCCAACAGTAGAATGGACGAATTCTGGTATATTCATAGAGTGGTATACTCCATGGGATACAGCAATGAACGAACCTGGTAGAGCATGGGGGCAAAACAAGCCAGACACAAAAGCTACCACGTACACTGTTTGATTCTGTCCATGTGATATTCAAAACCAGGCAACACCGATTCACGGTGATCATCTGCAGTGACTGGTGGGACAGAGGGGAACTGGAAATTGTCCATACCCTAATCTGGTCCTACGAACATAGCCACATGCTATATAGACAATCAATGAGCTTCACACTTAAGATTTGCATGTTCTATCTCAACAACAAAAAAGACACAGATGAAGGAAGCCTCAAGCAATTTTTACTTATCAGGGGAGGGGGCTGTGGCTGACCTTTGGATGAAAAAAAACACGGGTATCCATCCTTCTCCCAAGTCAGGGGTGGGAGGGATTTGGATTCATTTTTTGAGATGGGGCTGCTCTCCAAAACTCAGGAACTAAGTGGATTTGGGACATGGGGTCCCCCCGAGTGTCTGAATTTTTGCTCTCTGAAGGTGAGAAAATAGACCGAGAAAGTGACGCATACCTCCAGAAGTACAAGAGGAAGACAATCCCCCTATCTCCCCTGCCTTCCAAGGAAGAGCACGTCCTGCTCGTGTAGTAGGGGTGGGTGGGCAGAGCCTGGGGAAGCTGCCCTGCTTTGCAGAACAGAGGGAGAGGATCTGGAATTCCCAGGGGCCTTCCTGGAGGGAGGGGCTGAGGACGAACCGGAAGAAGAGGGAAAGGGGAGAGATGAGTCCACCGGCTGGCTGGGGTGGATACTCTGGGGGTGAGCAAGAAAGTGGAAAAGTCCCAGGGGGCTGGGGGTCGGGGCGAGGGCTGTTCCTAACGTTCATTAGGAAAATTTACATTTACATAATGTAGACCGGGCTGCCGAATAAGGTAGCTGCACGCCATGTGGCTATTCCGAGAACTTGAATGCAGCGAGTCTGAACTGAGATGTGCTGAGCGTAAAATGCACGCCGATTTCGTGCGGGGGGCGGGGGTGGGGGGGAGATTATGTAAAAGATCTCAACCATTTTTATACTGATTACATGTTGTAATCATATTTTGGATACATTGGGTTAAGTAAAATGCATTGTTAAAATTAATTTCACCTTTTCTTTTTACATCTTTTAATGTGGCCACTAAAAAACTTTAGAATCGCGCTGCATCCCGGAGGACAGCGGCTTCCCAGGCTCACTCCCAATCCCAGCACTGGACACTCAGGTCTGAGGCCAGCGGAGGCTTTTATGGGGATTAAGGGAGGGGTGGGCTTCGATTTCGGTTAATAGCTGTGGGGCTGAGAAGACACAGTCGGGGCCAGTGAGATGCTCCAGAAAGCGAATTAGATCTGGCAAAGAGGAACTTGAAGCCAGAGTGAGCCTGAGAAGCACAGGAATTTGCAGACTTCTTCGGAGGGGAGTTTGGAGCCAATGTTACAGCGATCCTCAGGGGGCAGGGAGACCCTATATGACATCTGGGGTGGGGCAGGCAAAGAAGATCAGGAAGGGGAAGAAGTCCAAGTAAGAGAAGAGGAGGAGGAGGAGGAGGAAGGGGTCAGGAAGGAGGAAATGAAGTAGGCAAAAGAAGGAAGGGAAGAAAAAGGAAAAACAAAAGAGCTAAAAAGAGGCTCTGGGGGCGCCTGGGTGGCTCAGTCGGTTAAGCCGCTGCCTTCGGCTCAGGTCATGATCCCAGGGTCCTGGAATCGAGCCCCGCATCGGGCTCCCTGCTCAGCAGGAAGCCTGCTTCTCCCTCTCCCACTCCCCCTGCTTGTGTTCCCTCTCTCTCTGTGCCTGTCTCTGTCAAATAAATAAATAAAATCTTAAAAAAATAAAATAAAATAAAATAAAAAGAGGCTCTGGCTGGCTCGGTGGGAGGAGCCCATGACTCTTGATCTCGGGGTTGTGAGTTCAAGCCCCACGTTGGATGTAAAGATTATAAACAAACAAACTTTTTTAAAAAGAGGTAAAAAGGGGCGCCTGGGTGGCTCAGTTGGTTAAGCGACTGCCTTCTGCTCAGGTCATGACCCTGGAGTCCCGGGATCGAGTCCCGCGTCGGGCTCCCTGCTCGGCGGGGAGTCTGCTTCTCCCTCTGACCCTCCCCCCTCTCATGCTCTCTCTATCTCATTCTCTCTCTCAAATAAATAAATAAAATCTTAAAAAAAAAAAAGAGGTAAAAAGAGAGAGTTCTGGATTGACACGTCCACAATGGCAGCCACTAGTCAGGTGGGCTCTTGAGCCCTTGGAATGTGGCAAGTCCAAACTGAGATGTGCTGTGAGTATAACATACTTCAAAGTACAAAAAAAAAAAAAAGAGAGAAAGAAAAAAAAATCTCATTAATTTTCATATTACATATTGAAGTCAAATATTGGAGATATTGGGGTAAACACAGCATTTCACTAAAATTAATATCACCTGTTTCTTTGAGTGTGGCCAATAGAAAATTTTAAATTACATATATGGCTCCCGAGCTCTGCTCTAAAAAAAAAAAAAAAAGGCTGGAGGAAACTCCTGGAATCATGAAGAGTGGATAAGGAGGGGAAGGGGAGAGATCTTCTTTTTTTACCTTATTATTATTATTATTTTAAGATTTTATTTATTTATTTGAAAGAGAGAGAGAGGGATAGCACAGAGGGAGAGGGAGAGGGAGAAGCAGACTCCCCGCTGAGCAGAGAGCCCCAGGTGGGAGTCAATCTCAGGACCCTGAGATCATGACCTGAGCCCAAGGCTTAACTGACTGAGCCACCCAGGTGCCCATTTACCTTATTATTTTTAACACCAAGGAAGTATTATGCAAGTAAAACCTCTATAGAGAGGTTAAAAGACATTTGGGGGAAGGGAAACTGTTCAAGGGGCTTGGGAATGTGAAGGCGAAGGGTGCCGGGCACAAAGAAAAGGGGTGTCCTCCAAATGGGGTAGCCCAGGGGAGGGGGCGAAGGGGTCCACCAGGCTTCGCAGCTGAAGGAGGCCAGTGGAGGAAGGGTGGTCTGCAAAGAAGCGCAAGACTTTGCCCACCTGTCCCCATAGGTTCATCTTTGAGAACCCCCGTGGAGCAGGGGCGTGGCAACCCAGAAGCCACGTGACCAGGCCCCGCCCCACCCGCCACTGATTGGCCCGAGCATGACACCTGACTCCGCGCTGGACCAACTGTATTCTCAATAGCGGGGATGTGAAATTGAACCGAGGCATGCAGGTGCTCACCCTGGACCCTGGAGGTGAAAGGCGGCGCGGAAGCTGGGGGCCATACGGCAACCGTGGCTGCAGCTGAAGCCAAGATAATGTGCAGACAGCCAGTGGCCCCTGAGAGGAAGAGATAGAGAAGCAAGGGAGGAACCTTGGCTCCTGATGTTTCATTTCCCAGAGCCGCTTTGTAACCCGGTGCGATTGTGGACGCCGTATTATGAAGGCAAAAATTAAGGCTCAGAAGCTCAATTCACTGGCCCAGGGCCCACAGCAAGTAAGGGGTAGCTCCCATTCCAATCTGGTTTTAAAATCGGTGCTGTTAAACACCCCCAGGATACTGCTGGGAACTCCCAAGACATGGGGGACACCAGCACCCCCACATTATATGGGAAGATATGGACAAACGGCCTCTAGAGAAAAGAATGGGTGGATGGATGGATGGATGGATGGATGGACAATTTAAAAACCAGTGTTTCCTATTCTGTGCTGTGTCCTAGCACCTCTGCCCGGGATTCTCCAAACTCAGTACCCATCTTAGACCTCTGGCAAGGGAGTGCTACTCTGGACCCCATGCTCTTGAGGACTCTCCCCGTTCCACCCCCCATTCCCAGGGGAATCCCTGGGGCCAAGGAGTTGTGCCCACCCAGAATCCACACCTCCGCTGGATATTATGCTCTGGGAACCTGGGGTAGGTAGAATAATGGTCCCCTAAAGATATCCACACCCTGGGCCTGGGTGGCTTAGTCGGTTGGGTATCTGCCTTCGGCTCAGGTCATGATCCCGGGGTCCTGGGATTGAGCCCCATGTTAGGCTCCCTGTTCAGTGGAGAGTCTGCTTCTCCCTCTCCCTCTGCCCCTCCCTCCCTTCATGCTTGCGCTCGCTCTCTCTCAGATAAATAGATTTAAAAATACGTATTTTTAAAAAAGATACCCACACCCTAATACCTGGAACTTGCGAATATGTTATCTTACACTGGAAAAGAGACTTTGCAGATGTAAATAAATGAAGGATCTTGGGATGGGGGGATTAGCCTGGATTATACGGGTGGACCCAATGTCATCATAAGGTCCTTTCAAGAGGAAGGGGGTAGGGTCAGTCAGAGAAGAAGCTATGACAATGCTAGCAGAGTTTGAAGGATCCAGGGCCGCAAGCCAAGGAATGCGGGCAGCCTTGAGAAGCTGCAAGAGGCAAGGAAACGGATTCAGATGGGAGGACAAGGAGTCAGCTGTTCTCCTGGAAGGCAGAATTCTGAACTTGAACTTGTTTAGCCTTTCTGTTTGTTAAGGTCTATTTGTCAAGGCAGGAGGACCCAACATAATGAATGGTCGGCTTGCATGATCAATGAAGTTTCAGTAGTTCGACATAAGGTATGCGAGCCTCCGTGTGTACTCTTCTGCAAACATTAGCAATCAGGCTGCCCCAAGTCTCAGCCGAAAAAGAAAAGCCTGTTACCCAAAATGCCTCCAGTTCATGGTGCTTCAATGGGGAGGGTAGAAGAGAAAGGGGCAGTTCTCTGCAGGGGGTGAAGTGGGGCAGAGAGAAAGAAGAGGTGACTAATGAGAAGGGGCTTTAGTCCTCAGTGTCCGAAATGAGAGGCTTGCGGGGAAAGAAGGCACAGAGAGGACACAGGGAGAGACAGAGATGAGAGACCTTGTGAGCCCCAGGAGTCGAGAGAGAGGAAGTAGAGCCCCAGGGAAAGAAAAGAGGCAAGAGAGAGGCTGCCCGGTGGCACAGTTGCAAACTGCACAAGGGCAGGACTCTGACGGATGGCTTGGCTGGCACAATCTCCATTTGCAACCTCCCCCTCTGCCATTGTCTACAACAGAGCCTGGAAGGCTAACACACTCAATTTCCCAGCTTCCTTTGCAACTGGGAGTGACCATCCGACACACACTGTGAAATAACCAGAAGTTCCTCAGAAAGGCATATTTTCCCCAATAAAAAGGCAAGGCCTTGCCAGGAGGAAATCCTCCACTTTTCACTCTTCCTCCTCCTTCTTGCCTGGAACCAAGATATGCAGCACGGCGGGGAAGCAGCCATCTTGTGACCATGAGGCAGTCACAGTGAGCAAGAAGGTCTAGGCACCAAGGTCAACAGAACAAATACATGGAAAGAGTTTGGATCGTTGATGGTATCTTTGAGCTATCGTGCCAGCCTTGGACTTCTTACTGAGAGAGAAAACGAAACCTCTGTCTGTTTAAGTACTCCTAAGGATCCAGGCGACTTACCTCTTTTATTGACTATTGGTATCCAGTGCAGGAACTGGGCCTGGCACAGAGTTGCTGCTCTTTAAAACATTTAAAAATGAATGAATGACGTTCATGTTCCCACAAAGCCTAGCTTTCTTTTCTGCTACTGGTTCTGAGAGCCTCCCCTGCATCGCAATGCTTACCCAACCATCTTCCCTACAGCCGGTCGATTGGGCTTCTTTTCTTGCAGCTCAACAATTCCAATCAAGACAGAAGGGTAAAAAGGAGTGGCTACTTGAGGGGTGAGCTACTTGGGGAAGGTGATCCAGAGGACGTGATAGCCTCCACACTAATTCCTGTCCATCCATTCTCCACTTGTCAGCCAGAGGGGGCATTTGCAAACAGAAATCAGATCACACCCCTCCCCTATTTAGAATCTCCCCTCTTCCTGGCTTCTTGCTGCCCTTCGAAAAAAACCCAACCCTGTCCTCAGCCTCAGGGTTCACACCCGTGTCCTGCTCTCATCCCTCTAACATCAGCTCTCTGCCATCCAGCCACATTCGCCTTCTTGCTGTTCCTCCAATAATCCAAGACCACTCCCACCTCAGGCCATTTGCACACCCTATTTCCTCTGCCTGCAAAGCTCTACCTCCACATGTCCACCTGGCTAGCCCTCACCTCCCTCAGGGCTCTGCTCCACTCACCTCCTCCAAGAGGCCCGCCCTGAACACCTTGGTGAATATATCCCAGTTCAGTCATGCCCTGGCTCACCATCACTTTCTGGATCATGCCGATTCTTCCGTTTGTCCATTTCTTATAAATGTCCCACCTCTGGACCCTAAGCTCCCTTGAAAGCAGGGACTCTGGTCTGTTTCTTCACTGCCTGGCATAGACTAGGCGCCAAGAAAATAAATGCGTGTTGAATGAAGAAATCAAGGAGGGACAGGGAGAAAGTTACTGTGCTCAGCTTTGTTGTAACCTTGGTCTTGTACTTTGGAGCCTGAACTTAACTTTACCCCCATGATTTGGGAAACTGAAGTTAAAAAGCAAAACAAACAACCTAATCCAAGTATCCATTCCAGTGAGTTCAGATCTAATGATCATAATGAAAATAATAATATAGCAGCAAACACCCACAGCGAGTGAGCACCACTACTACCAAATAATAAACGAACCAATAATAAGAGCTATAATAATCCTCATAACAACCTTATGAGGCAGGTCCTTTTGTTATCCCCATTTTACAGAGGAGGAAACGAAGGCTCAGAGTGGTTGAGTAACTTGCCCAAGGTCACCAAGCCACGAAGAGACAGAGCCAGGGTTTGAACCCCGGCAGGCCAGCTCCGGAATCCGTAACTCCTAGATCTCTGAAGACACATCACAAGGACCCTGGTTCTGGAAGGGGGAGTTCACTCCCACCTTCAATGATCTACGTATGCCCTCCAAGCCGACCCACCCCTAGCTGACCTCTGAGGCTGATGAGTGGCCCCTGGCCCCTCACTCTCTCCCGGCATCCTCAGGGCCCCCGGCAGCCCCCCCACCCCTCAGCCCGAGTCTGCGCTGACCCTGCCTTGAGCTGAGTGAGCGCTTCCTCTACGCGGGGCTGGTTGTACCGCACCATATAGCTGTGCATGTCAGGGTAGTTGCTGCGGATGTTCTTCTCCGTGGACCCGTTGGGCACCGTCCCAAACTTCAGGGGCGGGTACTGCTCCTGGGGCCGCTGGAACTGGGGCAGAATGGGAAGTTATTAGGGCGCCCCCCCTGGGGCCATCTGGGTCAAGAATAGCCTTGACCCAGATGCTCTGTTCTGGGGGACACCTGTCAACTGGCAGGCACCCCAGCCCAGAAATGTTTCTCCAACGTGCTCACCATGACCCTTTTCTGCTCCCACCCGGCAGATCCATCTGCAGACAGCCACACGTATGCATGCAGACATGTACACACATATATATGTATACACAGTCAGGAGTAATATTGAAATATTTAACACCCGGCATGGCCTGATCATGGTCCAATCTGAAAAGACACTGGCTACAGAGTTCATTGGAGAAGGGTCGCAGACGCCTCTGATGGGCCAGGCATTAACCCTTAACTTGCTGGATCACGGGAAGTCCCAGGGGCAGGGGTTGGCACGGTGGGGGCTGGAGGCAATTGCTAATTACCAATCCATTCAGAAATAGTTCACTCTTCTTTTTTTTTTTAAGAGAGACACAGAGAGAACTCGTGCACGTGCAAGCCCGGGGGGGGGGGGGGTAGGGGCAGAGGGAAAGAGAGAATCTTAAACAGACTCCATGCTCAGCATAAGCCCAATGCGGGGCTTGATCTCACAACTCTGAGATCATGACCTGAGCTGAAATCAAGAGTCAGATGCCTAACTGACTGAACCACCCAGGCGCCCCAAAAGTTTACTCTTTTAACAGCAGACATAGCCATACCGGTGTGGGCTGGCTCAATGTCAAGTGCGTATATGACTAAAACAAAGATGCAGACATATTTTCTATTCTATTCCATTAAAAAAAAAAAAATACTTGTCAGGATGCCTGAGTGGCTCAGTCGGTTAAACATCGGCCTTTGGCTCAGGTCATGATCCCAGGGTCCTGGGATCGAGTCCCGAATTGGGCTCCTTGCTCAGCAGGGAGCCTGCTTCTCCCTCTGCCCACCGCTCCCCCTGCTTGTGTGTACTCTCTCTCTGACAAATAAATAAATAAATAAAATCTTTTTAAAAAATGCTTGTTGCAATCCACTGAACTGACTTCTCAATCTTCTTTCTTTTTTTAAAGTTTTTTTTGACAGAGAGACACAGCAGGAGAGGGAACACAAGCAGGGGGAGTGGGAGAGGGAGCAGCAGACTTCCCACGGAGCAGGGGGCCTGATGTGGGGCTCGATCCCAGGACCCCGGGATCATGACCTGAGCAGAAGGCAGACGCTTAACGACTGAGCCACCTAGGCACCCCTGATTTCTCAACCTTCTAATAGGTCATGATACCCAATTAACCACTTTAGTCTCAAAGAGTGGTCTGCAAACCACCAGTCCCTGAACAAACTGTGGTCTGGATGAGGTAAGTATAGAAATCGAGAGAATAAGCACTTAGAGCAATTTTTTTAAAGATTTTTTTTAATTTGTTTATTTTTAAAGTAAACTCTACACCCAGTGTGGGACTCGAACTTATGACCCCGAGATCAAGAGTTGCATGTTCTACCGACTGAGCCAGCCAAGCGCTGCGCATTTATTTATTTATTTATCTATCTATTTATTTATTTATTTATTTATTTTTTAAGATTTTATTTATTTATTTGACAGAGAGATAGAGAGAGAGCACGAATAGGCAGAGAGGCAGGCAGAGGGAGAGGGAGAAGCAGACTCTCCACTGAGCAGGGAGCCCAACGTGGGGCTCGATCCCAGGACCCTGGGATCATGATCTGAGCCGAAGGCAGCCGCTTAACCGACTGAGCCACCCAGGTGCCCCAGGCGCTGTGCATTTAGAGCAATCTGACAGAATAATTTTTATGTCTGTTGAAACCACATAAAAATTTGGGTTTGAATTGCGCATGTCTTGGTTTTCAATTTTGTGTTTCTCTTCTCATAATTCATTTCTATCGTATTTTACAAAAGCATTGATCTCCATTGGAGGAAGTTCAGAGATTAGCCCTTCATCTCACTCTGAGAGAAGCACTACCCCAAATGGGATATCCCATTTGGCAGTACTGCCCCACCCCCACCCCCCAGGACGTTTGGGGTCACTCTCTTCTCCTGGGAATATTTAAACAGTTCATTGTGAAACATAACCTTTCTCTTCCAGAACATTCTATTCTACCATTTTGGAATTCTCTTCTGACCTCCCATGTGCCAAATTCTGGCCTGACCTCCAGCCCCAGCCAGCTCCCCGTCTCCCCGAACACACACACCTTTCGATCGCTGAGCCCAGACACGGTGTCCACGTACTCCTCCTGGATCATGAAGGCGGCCAGGTTGGCTGTGTAGCTGGCGAGGAAGATGACGGCGAAGAAGGCCCACACCAGCACCATGATTTTGCTGGTGGTCCCCCGGGGGTTCTCCACGGGCACCGAGTTATTGAACACCAGGGCCCAGAGCAGCCAGATGGATTTCCCAATGGTGAAGGTTGAGCCACCAGGCCCTGCAGGGGGCCAGGAGGGGGACATGGACCCCAAATCCCTTCTACTCCATGAGAGAGCAGAAAGAACTACGATTCCCAGCAGCCCCCAATGCCTCTACCCCAGGGGCTGTTGGGAAATGTAGTTCTATCTGTGGTCCGGGTGCTCTGAGGTGATGGAGGAAGGGGACTCACGCTTGCCCGTGGCCAAGCTGCGGTTGTAGCCGACGGGACTGAGGTACTCGAAGATGAAAACGGTGACGGCGACCACAGTGAGGCACATGACGAACATCATCACCCACACGGCAGGGCTGTAGGGCTCTGGGGGCAAGGGGGTAGGGGGTCATGGCTCAGCCAAGCAAAGGACGGCGGGGACCACTGACACGTGACCAAGGTGCAATCGCAGCCTGGGCCTTGTCCTACTCTGCCCCCTTCCCAGGCTCCCCATTGCGGGGACAGCCTCATTGCCCACCCAGACCCCTGGGAGACAGTCTCTCTCAAAGAGAGCCAACTCAACCATTTCTGTGGTTTCAGTCACCAGATATATCCTAAATGTTTCCTGAGCCCCAGACCCGAGTCTCCCCCTGGCAGCTCACCATGTTCCACACTGAGGCCAGCACTGACGCCCAGGCTCCCCATCCTGGGAGCCCCACCTTCCATCCAGTCACAGCCCACCCCCCCCCTTGTAGCCCCCCCCCCCCCCTCCCCCCCCCCCCCCCCCCCGCCACAGCCTGTCCCCCCCCTCCCTGGCCTGATCACTCTCTCAAGAACGCACTGCTTTAACAGGCCAACTGACAGTTTCAGAGTGAGCCTCATCCTCTCTGCCTTGTCTCCACCGCTCCCCTGCCAGGGGCACCACCCTGACCCATCGACCAGACACGCTCGCATCCATGTGTCTCCTCCTCACACTGCCGCTGGGAGTTCACTGACAGAAACCCAAATCACCACTTCCTTGAGATTCCTACCAGGTGATCTGCCCTCCCTGGGCCAAGCGCAAGCGGTCACAGCAGGGTCACCGCCCCAGACTGTCACTGCGGCATCTGGGGACAGTCCTGTTGCCTCTGCTGGGCAACATGGTGGGGCATAAATATGACCTTGTCACTTCCCTGCTGAAGGCAGGGGCCCCATGTGGCACATCTCAGGGTGCCCTGCAGAGACCTTGGTGCCACAGAGATGCTCTCAGCGAAATATACAGAAACCAAACGCAAAGGAAGAGATGTCCCTTCTCCCAGCCTCCCACTCCCAGGAGCTTTGCCCAGACTTCAGAGAGCAAGAGGGAACTGACGTGAACGGCTGCCCTTGGCCTGATGTGCACTTTTCCTTCTCTTGTCACCAAGTTCAGTGAGATCCCTACCCGATCCAGCTCACGGCCACCAACCCAATGGGGGCCAGCTTCCTAACCACACCCCCAACCCTGGTTACTCGCCTCACCCTTCCTATCCCACACCCATCTCCTCTCTACACAGACCTCTGCCTTCTCATGGGCCTCCTGCCCCCACTGTCTCCGGTGGGATATTTTTAAAAGCCTAGATCTGATCATATATCCCCTCCCCCACCATCTACAGCTAAAACCTTGGCCACTGCCATAAGAGTAAAACCCAACTTTCCTACCAGAGCCACCAAGGCCCTGCATCTCCCCTGCCCCCCGATGCTCCCACCCCCCAATTCTCTCTCAGCCCTTGTTTCTCACACCCTCATGATCACTCACTGCCCCCTCCAGCCACACAGACTTCCGGCCATTTCCCAAATACTCCACACACATTCCTGCCTTGGGGTCTTTGCCCTTGCTGTTCCCTCTGCCTGGGATGGTTCTCAGGCCCAATCTCCAAAGGGGCCTTCCTGCCCTCTCCTGGCAGCACCAATCCCATTCCTCTCCACCTCCCACCCTGGCTTAATTTCTCATACTATTCATCACCACCTGAAATGATCTTGTCCATGTATCGCCTGAAGAGATTATTTTCTGTCTTCCCCACAAGGCCAAGAGCTCTTAGAGGACAGGGGCTTGCGTGCGGGGCCCAGAGCCTGGCACATGATAGGTGCTCAGTAAACACTGACAAGTGAGTGGAGCACTTACCATGTTCCACTACCACGCTAATCTCTTTTCCTCATCTCATATATAGGGGAAGACTTGGGGTTTGTGGGGCCTGAGGCTTATACAATGTGGAGGGTTGTCTTTAAGAAAAAAAGAACACAAAATTATGAATACAAGAATACAAGGTACAGGGCCTTGAAGAGAATGTGCAAGAGAAGGTTCCTGAAGCTCAGTTTCCTTGGCCTCATGGCAAAATGGCTTTTCCCATTTTACAGATTGGGAAACCTAAGGTCAGAAGTGATGCCACCTCACCAGTCACACCGCGGGGACAGGCAATGCCAGGATGGGAAGTGTTGCCGTCCCGGGGGCCCGGGCTCACCGAGGAAGGCCGAGGGGGACACGGTGCCGTTGCTGCGCGCCACCATGACGCTGATGCCCGTCTCCACGAAGGGCACAGAAAAGTCCACGATCTCGGACCGCTCCTCGTTGATGGTGAGGGAGCCGATGGCCATGTCCGCGCGCTGGTAGAACACCTGGGGTGAGGGCGAGAGGGGGTGAAGGAACCTGGCTGGCTCAAGCGCATAGAGGAGGATGGTGGGCAAGACCTGCCCCAGGAGACCAGTGACAGGGTGAGAGAGGCTAGGAGGGTGGCGGGGTGGCGGAGGGGGACGCAGAGTGGGGCAGGAAAGGAGGAGGTGAGAGGCGGGGAGCAGGGGTTGGAAGAGGTCGCCCCAGGCCCGGTCATGCTCCCAGAACAAGCTCTCTGGATTTGGGCTCCGTTCTCTCGGCCCCGCCCCCTTCGTTTAGGAGGGCCACCTCCTGGCCCCGCCCCCTCCACTCCACAGGTCCCTCCTTGTGGCCCCGCCCCTCAGCCAAGGCAGGTCTTGGGGTGGCCCCGCCCCCTCAAAGCCCGGGCTTCGTCTCCTTTTGGCAACGCCCCTCCAGCCCGAGCGCTCCGGCGCCGTGGCCCCGCCCCAGCCCGCCTCCTCCCATCCGGGGTCGCCCCACCTCGCCGATCATGCCGTTCCAGACGCCGTCGATCTTCTTTCCGTGCTTGCCGTTGGTGACCAGGTAGAGGTCGTAGCTGAAGCCGATGGTCTGCGCCAGCCGCTTCAGAATGTCGATGCAGAAGCCCTTGCAGCACCGCTTTTCCGGGCGGGGGGCGTCCGGAGGAGGGCTGCGGGGAGCGAGCAGGCTTGGGGATGCTGGGGGCCCCCCCCCCACTTCTGACTCTCCCATGAGATGAGGGTATGGAGGGAGAGACAAGAAGCAGCTAAAACTATGGTTAGCGCTTTCTGGGGAAACTGAGGCTCAAAGGAGTTCCGTGACTTGTCCAAGGTGACTAAGCTGGAGGGCTCTGTGGGTTCTGAGTTCCAAGGAAGGAGGGGCCGGGGGCCAGGGCTGCTAGGCTTCAGGGGGTTTGGAAGCCGGAGCTCCTGGAGCCGGGGCTGTCACCTGTGGGTGCGGTTGAGCTGGCTCCGGCAAGGCACGGAGTCTCGGATGCAAGTGCCGCTGATGGGGTCGGCGGGCTCCACAATGACAAAGGGCCTCTCCTCCAGCGTGGCCACAGTGAGGTGCTGCGTGTCATCCACTGGCTGCAGGAAGCGGCCGTAGCGGGACCACAGCGGGTACTTTAGGCGGAGAGTCTGCTGCTCCCAGCTGCCCACCTTGGCCAAGAGAAGGGGATTCAGGCTCCGGGGCGGGGACTTTGCAGGATGTCCTGGCCATTGTGGCCCTCCTTCCTCAGAACCCCGGACTCCCAGCTCCTTCTCCCTTAGATCCAGGAGTCTAGGCCCCATTTTCCCCCTCCCCTTAGAACCCACGGGTCTGGGCTCCCACTTATTTCTCCCAGGACCTAGAAGCCTGGGCTCCTTCCTCCCTCAGAGGCCAGAGTCCTCATCTCTGTCAGGACCTAGGTGTCTGGGTCCCCACACCCTCTTCCTCAGTACCTGGGACTCCAGACCCTCTCGTGTGCCTGAGGTTGGGGCTGGGACTCACCACCTCCCAAGTCCTATCTCTGGTGAGGGAGATGACCACCAGAGAGGGGTTCACCAAGAAGCCATCCTCATTGAAGGAATAATCCCGGTTATCCCAGGTAATATTCATGAAGTACCTGCCCAGGAAGAAGGGAGGGGACATGTGGGTACCTGGACTGGACCTAAGTGGCTGAAGGCAGAGATAATCCCCTTTCTACTGACCAGCCCCAGCCCCTAGCTGGAATCTCTCCCCCAAGATCCTGAACACCCAAATATTCCTCTTCTTTGTTCAGCCACCTCTGCTCGCTACCCAGCATCTCCTGAACAGGGTCATAGACCCTCAGCTTGAGTTTGAGGTCCTCTTAGAGACGCTGTATGTTCTGGCCCCATCTGCCTGTGCAGCCCCATTTCTGATCTCTTCCTCCCCTCAAACTCCTTCCACCCCAAGCCCTTTCTGTACCCCACCAACACTGAATGCAAAGTGTCCCCAAAACGTATCACGCGGTTTCCTATTTCTTGACCATTGTAGGTGCTGTGCTTTCTGCCTGGAAAATGCTTTTCTGTCCCTTCTCACCCTGATTGATTCTTATGTCTTCAAGATTCAGCTCAAGTGTCCCTTCCTCTGGGAAAAGCCCCAGAAGGTCTCTGGACTCCCAGAGAGTTGCATCTTCACAAAGCAACGGGACATGTACCATGAATGCCTGTCCCCAGGCCCTGGTCACTGCACTGGACACTCAACTGCGATCCTCACCTCCTCACTCCCCGCCCCCCCCCCTGCCGCCACCATCCGCAAGTTCCACCTTCCTGCCCCCAGGATCTCCATGTCATCCCTCCTCTCCATCTCCACAGACCCCCTGTACCCCAGCCCCAGCCTCCTGCCTGGTCCCCAACCTCCATTTTCTCTCCTCCAGTCTGTTCCACACTCCACCTCAGAGGCGTCTTTCTGTATGCAAAACTGACTCCACTCCTTTCCTGCTCACAACCCACCCATGGCTCCCCAGTGCTCCAGAACAAAGTCCAGCCTCTCAACCTGGTATTTGAGGCCCTTGTGGTCTGGCCCCATCTACCCCCACCCCCAGCCTCATCACCCCCAATCCCAATTCTCCTACCTTCATCCCCTCTGAGCTGTTGTGGTCCCAACCTGCCTGAGTTTTTCTCCCTTCTGGGCCTTTGCACGATGCTGTTCCCCCTGCCTGGAATACTCAGTATTTTTGGAGAACTCCTAACCGCTCTTAGAATCAAATCCAAACTCCTTAGCCTGGCCAAAATGCCCTACATGAGCTTGGGCCTACACGGGCCTCGCTTGCTTCTCCATAATACCCTGTCCCCCCGCCTTGCTCACTAAGCTCCAGTCACGGTGGCTTTGTTTCAGGCTCCCAAATAGGCAATTCCAGCCCGAGCGAGCGACTCTGCACCTGCTGTCCCCCCTCCCTTCTCCTCATTCAGATCTTCCAACAGTTGGCTCTTTTTCTTTGCCCATTTTTTTTTCTCACCTCCAAATTTCACCTACTCCGAAAGAACTTTCCAGACGACCTCACTTAACCTAACACCCTGGGCATTTCTTATCACATTCTACCTGTTTTGATCACCTGCTGGTATTTCTTCTTCTTTATCTTGTTTGTTCACTGTTTGTCTCCCCTATGAGACTGTCGGCTCTATGAGAGCAGGGACCTTGTTCAACACCATGTACACTTGTGCCCAAAGCAGCGCTTGGCACATAGCAGACTCTCATAAAGACTCATTCAATAAATGAATGAATGAGCCATTCATCCGTCAGGTCTCAGCTCCGATGTCTCCTCCTCTTGGAGACCTCCCTGACCCCGTAGGCTGACCCGTGACTGAGTAGCCTAGTTTGGAAGGCTGATTGGGGCCAGTGAAATTCGTCTTTTGGGAAGACGTTGGCTGTGAGAATTGGGGGTGGTGGGGATGGGTGGAAGACAGGATGGGATGAAATTATGAGTATCAGCAGAGAGCAGAAATTCTGGTAAAGAGTGAGTGCTAAGAGAAGAATTGGACAGACTCGGAATGGCAGGACAGAGACGGGGGTGGGGAGAGTAAGAGGGAGACAATCAAAAAGAGATGAAAGAGTAGCTGGTCCCCAGGCTTGGCCTCAATTCCTGGCGTCTGGGTTTCTGTGCGTGTTTATCTTCCCAATAAACCCCCTTTTCCCTTAGGAAACTTGAATGAGATTCTGCTTCGGGCAACCAGAAACATCCTGGAGCAGACAGTACTCCTGCTGGTGCTCCCACAATGCCCGGGGCCACCTCCATGATTGCCAGCATCACACTGTGTTGTCATTATCCTGTCCCTGTCTGCCACCCCTACAGGACCCTGTGTTCTTTTAAGAGAAGTCCACGGTCTTATTCATCTCCGTGTTCCCAGCGCCCAGCATGAGTCCTAGTTCCTAGCGGGCGCTCAGTAAGTATTTATGAACGAGGGATGCTTTTTCTCACCCTCTTGTCCCCAGATCCTGTCCCCCAAGTCACCGGTTCTCAATTCTCCTCCCCTCGCTTTTCTTCTCCACCGGTCACCTGTTTAAGCTCAGCTCGTCCTCATTTCGGGCTTAAAGGCCTCTCCCTCCACGGTTCCGTCCCCAAACTCATCAATTTCTTACTGCCAACGCTTCCTACGGTGGCGATGCTGTTTCCCACCAAACCCTGTTCTCTTCTAAAACACCTGAGCGTAAGCCGGGCACACACCTGGAATCCTCACCTCCCAGTCCTCGGTGCCGCTAGCCCAGGCCCCAAGCAGGTGAGACCTTCAGACTCTATCAATCGGTACGGCGCAAGCGCTAGCCAATCAGAATCGACGTCTAACCAATTTGCACGCGACGCGCCTGTAAACAACCAATAAGGCAGCCCTGGCCGCCCCACGCCATCCCCGCTGTCTCACCTGCCCCGAAGGAAATTGCTTGCTCCCCAGTTTCTCTCTCTCCCGCTTTCTCAGACGTGCGGCCGACCCCGCTTCAACCGACCGCGCAAAGGTGGCGGAGCAACGAGGTGCGAGGGTCCTG
Organism: Neomonachus schauinslandi; assembly: GCF_002201575.2. Lineage (NCBI taxonomy): Eukaryota > Metazoa > Chordata > Mammalia > Carnivora > Phocidae > Neomonachus > Neomonachus schauinslandi. The sequence goes on from NC_058418.1 coordinate 7,653,381, forward strand.
GGTCCTTGACTGATCACGTGGAGCAACAGAGCCTCCTGAAGACTCATTTCTGGATTTTTTTTTTTTTTTGAAGATTTTATTTTTTAAGTGATCTGGGGGCGCCCTGGGTGGCTCAGTCGGTTAAGCGTCTGCATTCGGCTCAAGTTATGATCCCAGAGTCCTGGGATCCTTGCTTGGTGGGGAGCCTGCTTCTCCCTCTGCCTGCCGCCCCCCCCCCCCCGCCCCGCTTGTGCTCTCTCTCTCCCTCTAATACATAAATAAAATCTTTTTTTTTTAAGTGATCTCTACACCCCACGTGGGATACGAACTCACAACCCCGAGTTGGAGAGTTGCACGCTCCACAGACTGAGTCAGCCAGGGGCCCCTCATTTTCAGACTGTTAAGTGAGGAAGAACAACTTCTATCTCGTTCTGGCCGCGGAATTACTGGGTCATTTTGTTACTGAAATTCAGCTTATACTTTAGGGAATTTCATCATACCTGAGGTGCCATCGAGTATAGGGTGTATCTCTAGTTTTATGCACCACAAAGAAAGAAAAAAGGGCTGCCGATTAAACCATGATAAGCCATCAATCGTACGGTATATCTTGATTTCTAAGACCTTAAACTGTGGGGAAAAATTCGTCTTAAAATCAGGAAATATCGTAACACACTCACTGTGTCTTGGGTGCTTTTTCCCAATTACCTGATTTAACGCCAGGCAGGAGACCCAAGTATATCCATTTTACAGAAAAGTACACTGAGGCTCTGAGAGGGGACGTGACCCATTTGAGGCTGCTCAGTCAGTGAGTACCCCAGGCAGTCAGGCTCTGGAGCCTTTCCACAGCCCTCCTACACCAACCCCACTCACCTATGCAGACTCTCCCCTCTGTGGGTGCGGTTCTGGGCACGGCAGTCATGGCCGAGCTCGGGCAGGAAGCCATAGTCACGCAGCAGAGCCTGGGCACCTCTGGCCACGACAGCCACACCAGCGGCCACACGCCGGGCCAGGTCATCCCGCCAGCCAGCCGAGCGCACTGCAAACAGCCCGGCAGGCAGTGGGGCGCCTCCTGGCAGAAGAGGGGGCTCTCCAGGGGCGCCTGAGCCTCCGCCTCCAGCCAGCTGGGGTCCCACCATGAACCAGACGTAGCCAGGCCCCGTGAGGCCAGCCTCCTCGGCTGCCCGGAACACGGGCTCGGCTTCTTCCCGGGCACAGAAGAGTAGGCGGATCTGCGCGCTGACGCTGCGGAGCTGGGCACCCAGCACGGCCTCGCCTGCTCCAGGGTCCAGCGTCAGTGCCCCGCGGTGCTCCCAGCCCACCATGCTGCCATCAGTCAGCACCTCGATGTAGGACAGGAAGGCCCGGTGGCCGGGGGCACGCGTGGTCACCGCTACAAAGGATGTCCAGTCGTACTCCTCCAGCACCTCAAAGATGACCTGGAGCTGCTGCTCTGTGGAGGAGCCCAGCTGCAGGAAGGTGGAGCCCTTCTCCTGCGGGGGAGGAGGAGGATGTCAAGCCTCTGGATGTGGAGACCACAGCTCCCAGCAACCAGTAGGGGCCTTCAGTTCCCAGTGGTCAAGACAGATCTCATCTCCCAGCAACTGATGAGGGCATCCCAGCTCCCAGTGGCCACCAGTATGTCACGGCTCTCAATATGGCAACTGACTAGCTGTTCACCAAACCCCTCTCCTTTCCCTGCTGGTGCACAGAGCTAGGCCTGGGTTAGGTTTTGCCATGTGGCTGAGTTCTAGACTCATCCGGAAAAGCTCTCCCCCATGCACCTTACTCTCTTCCCTGTCTGAGAACAGATGCAGAGGCCCCAGAAGAGAACTCCGAAGTCCTAGGGGATTACAGAGCCATAAGAGGGAGGAGACTGAGTCCCTGAGTTGTCACTTGGAGGAGAACCACCTCTTGTCAGGAACACCTGTTTGGGTTTTATATGAGTGAGAAACAACCTTCTATTGGGTTGAACCACTGAGATGTGGGGGTTTATCTGTTATAGCAGCTAACATTACCCTAGAACACACACAGCATCCAGGGAGGGAACTACAGTCCCCAGCATCCACTGGGAGGGACTACATTTCCCAGCATGCAACGAGGGTGCCGAAGAAGATGCCGTCTCTCCCAGCAGGAAGCAGCTTTGCTGAGTGGATTTGCCCTTCTCTGGTCTTCCTCCTGCCTCCCTGACTTCTCCTTCTGTCAGAATTTTATTTTTTTTTTTAAAGATTTTTTTTTTTATTTATTTATTTGACAGAGAGAGAGAGAGAGAGAGAGAGAGAGCACAAGCAGGGGAGTGGCAGGCAGAGGCAGAGGGAGAAGCAGGCTCCCCGCAGAGCAGGGGAAGCCCGATGTGGGACTCGATCCCAGGACCCTGGGATCATGACCTGAGCTGAAGGCAGTCGCTTTACCAACTGAGCCACCCAGGCGCCCATTCTGTCAGAATTTTAAACACAGAAGTGCTCTAGTCTTCTCTTCTCTGTCCTCCCTCCTTGGTGATCACATCTAGACCCATGTGTTTAAATACTGTCTTCTGTGCCATCCAATATGGTAGCCAGTAGCCACCCATTTAAATTAATTAAAATTAAATAACATTTAGTTCCCGGGCTGCACTAACAACATGTCCAGTGCTCAAGAGCCACACGTGGCTAGTGGCCATCATACTGGACAGAGCAGATATAGACCATCTTCCTCACTGCAGAAAGTTCTGTTGCCCTGCACTGAATATGTTAATGGCTCCTCTCCAGTCACTGTACCTTTCTCGTGAACGCTGGACAGACCTATCCCCGTTTCTACTCAACATCTCCTCTTGGATTTCCAAGAGGCATCTCAAAATTAGCATGTCAAAAACAGAATTCTCCATCTACCCCCCCCCCCAACCCAGCCTCAAACCTCTTCCCCAACTTCCTTTCCTTATTCACCCAGCTGCTCAGCTCCCAAGGCTAAATCATCCTTTCCCTCTCTTTCCCTCACGCCCAATCCAGGCCATCTTCTAGTCTTCTCGGCTCTCTGTTCAAAACATAACTCCATTCCTCACTACTGCCCCATCACAACCCTCATTGACCACTGTCTTGCTTAAAGTGTAACAGCTTCCTGACCCCTCTCTGCTAACATTTTTGCATCTTCCAGTCCATTCTCCATCAGCAGCCAAATTCATGTTTTCAAAATATTAATTGGATCACACCCCTTCTTGGTTGAAAACCTTCCAATACTTCTACCTTAGAGTCAAAGCCAAAGTCCTCACTTTGGCCCACAGGCCCTGCATGAACTGGCCCTCGTTGCCTCTCTGACCTCATCTCCCACCACCCCCACCTCTCTGTTCTTCCTCAAACACATCAAGTTCCTTCCAGCTTCAAGGGCTTGGCCCTTTGCTGTTGCCTCTCGCGGGGACACTCTCCCCTAGCTCCTCCACGCTGGACCTACCACTCCCCATTCCTCCAGTCCAGCTCATTTGCCACCTCCTCGGGGAGGCCTCTCCTGACTGCCATCCTACCCTTCCTCCAGGACAGATTTCACCATCTGTTATTTGCTTTCTGTCTCCCCATTAGAATGCAGGCTCCATTAAGAGCAGGGATCCTGTCTTTTTTTTTTCCTTTTCACAACTGTATTCCACGGAACCTAAAACAGACCCGGCACGGAGTCAGCCCTCAGTGAGAAGAGGAAATGGACTTTCTTCCTAGCTGTGTGCCTGTGGTTATGTGTGTAGGAGATAGGGCAGTTGTCCTGAGCGGATGAGGTCTCCCAGCATGCAATGAGAATCCTGAGAGGAACTCATCCTTGGCAAGTGGAGATATGCTGAGGGGACCACTTTCCCAGCATTCCATGGAGGCACGATGGCCCTGTGAGGACCCCTCTTTCTTCCATCCAGAGATACTAGAGGGACTACATTTCCCAAAAGGCAACGAGTGTACACTGAGCGGGCCACAGGTCCCAGGTGACAATAAACAGTGGCCCACACTTCTCAGCAGCAATGGAGGCAAGAGGAATCACATCTCTCCGTAGGCCACAAAGGCGGCAGCCACGGAGTAATAAGTCCACCTCGAAAGTGATCAGCTTGCATATCTCTGGACAACTCCTGTCTAAAAGAAGAAAGTTGGCCAGAGGCCCTTCCCAGAATGCTCTAGACAGCAGAGAACTACGAGTCCCAGGATATAACTGTGACCTAGTCACGAAGCACCGGAAGCCACCGGCCCTCACAGCAGGGAACAGGTGGGGACTTGGGCTCCACCCACTCAGATGGCCCCATCGGCCCTAGTACCCCACCTCGGTTACACTGGCTCCACCCCTAAACAGGCCATGCCCCTTCCCAGGCACCTCCTCCTAGCCTGTCCCTTCTCCTTCTCAGCGCGTACACCAGGCTTGGTCCAATTCTTTCCTTTTCTACCAGAAGTCCACTCCAGCTGGTGTCCCTCGGGCGGCAGGCCTCTTTCCAGGCCACAGCCGGCTCCAGCCTCTTGCCCCCTCTCTCCTGCAGCCTCCTGGGTTTGACTTCTCATTGGCTGGGCCTGCCTTTCTGGTGGGCCTTCATCCTCCCAGGCCCACCCTCCAGATTCTCGCTTTCCACGCCTTACAACTAGGGCATGCCTCTGCCCAAACCCCACTCCCGGGGCTGTTTCCCACTTTAGACCCCGCCCCTTTAGTCCAGAGCGTAGGCCCTGCCATCTTCCTGACCTCCCTCTGCACCACCTCACCAGCTAGCTCTCCCCTTCCCTGACTGCCCTCGCCCCACTTCCTGGCTGCATGGTTCTGCCCTTCCCCAGCCCATCTACGACCCCTCCCCTTTTCCCACTCCTCCTTTCACCAGAAGGCTCCGTTCTCCTACCTAGACTTCTAGAGCCCTCGCTCAGCTGGCCGAAACCCTCCCTGTCCCTCAGTACTCAGTACCCTGACCTCCGCGTACCCTCTTTCTTGGCCCTCTCCCTGCCTTCCTGGCTCCTGGCTCCTGACCAGACCTCACCCCTTCCTAAACCCCATTCCTTTCCAACTGACTCCTCCCTTGCTGATCCCCAGATCCCACTCCACCCTCAGAGCAGGCCACCTCTGGCGGGTCCCTTTTTGTTCCCAGTCCCCGCCCCTCGCTGCCCTTCCCCGCTTCTTCTCCAGATTCCATTCCCTCCCCTGACTCCCTCCTCCCGCAGACCCTCAACCCTCCGCATACTCTGACCATGACCGGCCCCTCTCTCACCCTGCTCCTAGGTCAGTCCCCAGGCAGGCTCCCAGGCTCCGCTCAGCCTATAGGCCACGCCCCCCAAGTCAGCCCCGCCCCTCACCTAGCCCCGACCCTACCTTCCGGCCCCACTCCGTCCCAGATGCGGACCCTCAGGCTTGGCCCCGCCCCCCCGCGGCTGGCCCCGCCCCCCGCAGGTCGCGCGCACCTTGGGGGTGAGCACGAGCGCGGCGCCGCCGTGCACGGCCACGATGGGCAGCGAGGTCTGCGCCGACAGGAAGTCGAGGATGGGCGCGACGGCGGGCGCGCGCGAGTCGTCCTCGAACACGACGCCGTGCACGCGCAGCCCCGACAGCAGGTCGCAGAGCTGCAGCACGAGGCTGCGCGGGTCCGAGCCGTTGAGCACCAGCGCCACCGGTCGCACGTCCAGGCCCGGGCTGCGCACGGCCGCCGCCACGGCCGGGCCCAGGCGCGCCGCCTCGGTCGCGTACGCGGGCCCCGAGAACACGAGCGCCACGTTGAGCGGCCGCGCCCCGCCGGGGCCCCCGCCGGGCCCGGCGGCCCCGCCCGGTCCCGGCGCCTCCTCCGGGAACGGGCTGGCGCAGGCCAGCGCCAGCAGCAGCAGCATCTTAGCGGGGCCCCGAGGGCCGCGGGGGCCACCGGCGCCGCGCATCGCCTGCGGGCCCCTCCGGGCGGCCTCTGACACGGGAGAGCGGGCGCACAGAGCCGGGGAGACCCCGGGAGCGGAGAGGGACACAAATGAGAGGAAGACACAGAGATGGGGAGACAGAGACGGGGGACAAGATATAGAGAGACACGGACAGGAGGAGATACAGGGAGGGAGAGACTCAGATAGGGAGGAGAGGGAAAGGTTGCGATATAAAGAGAGGGAGCCACAGAGAGACACACAGGCAAAGGGAGAGACAGAGACAGAGCGAGGCAAAGGGAGAGACACAGAGACAGGGAAAGTGGAGGTGGGTAATGGGGACAGAGAAGATGCAGAGATCGGGAAAAGAGATAGACAGCAGGAATGGGTAACAGACCCGCAGAGACGGGATCAGAACAGGAGCCGAGAGAGAAAGGGGGAGATGGCAAGAGAGATGAACACAGCCACAGAGAGATGGTCGGAGAGAGACATGGACAGGAATAAGGAGAGAGATGGAAGGAGAAACAGAGATGAGGATGGAGAGGCTCAGAGTGACAGAGACAGGGAGAGGAAGGAGGCAGAGAGAGAGAAGACCGAGTGACAGAAATAGGGAGGGAATGATAGAGAGGCAGGGAGAGATGCAGAGGAAGACAAGGAAGGCGGGAGAGATAAGAGAGACGAGAAAGTTGGACAGAGATAGGAAGACGGAAAGAAGCCCAGAAAGATGGAGACGGACCCCACGGCCACCAAGAGACATGGACACACAAGAGACGGAGAAACAGGCAGAACAGATTGAGGGAGGAGGCAGGCAGAGCAGACAGAAAACATAGGAAGACAGAAATAGCGAACCAAGGCAAAGATCAAGACCCCCACCAGGGAGGTGCCCGGCACAGACATGAAAGGGAGGCGGGTGGCAGGCGGGATCAAAAATAAAAGGAAGAAAAAGTGAGGGAAAAAAATGAGAAAGGGAAAAGGGGTCAGGTGTGTGGGGGGAGAGAAAGAAGAGAGAAAAAGAAATGAGTGGGGCATCCCAAGGAGAGAAAACACCCCCAGGACCTTACCTCCCACCTTGACCACAACCCCCAACCTGTTTTTGTCCCCTTACTCTGTCCCTATCCCCCCCCCCCATTCTCAGTGAGAGCTAGAAAGAGAGTCACGGCCCAGGCTGGGTTGCAGGGTTGGGGGGCACAGCTGTGGAGAGCCAGGGGGCAGGGGTCCCTGGCTCCCAGCCCAGAGCAATTTAGTAAATTAGAGGAAATACAGCATCTCTTCCTGTGTCCGCTGTTGAATACTAGCTGCCTGGGGTGGTCGGGCTGGGAGCCCAGACTCCTGGCTCCTGGGTCTGAAGGAGGAGGGTACTGGGGGCCTGGACTCCTGGTTCCCAGAGAGAGATTAGAGCCTGCACTAGGGGCTTCCTAAAGGGGTGAAGGTCCAGATGGGGAAGAGTTCTCTCTTGGCTGTCAATCAGGCTTCTGTCTGGTTGCCATGGTAGCGCAGGCCTCCTCTACCCCACAAATAGCCAGGGTGGGGGAAAGGCCCACACCCCTTCCCCTGCCTAGAGGCCTTGCTCCCCTCCCTGCAACACACACCTGCCTTCCCAGGGATCCTGGGCCACTGTCTCCCCAGGGATGGGGGTGGGGACTCCTAGTGTGCCCGTCCCTCCCAAATCTTGGCTCCCCTGGCCCCTCCTCTCCTCTGCCCTTCCCCAAGCAGCTGGCTCAATCAGCGCTCAGAATAGCCCCCCCCACCCCAAAATAACCCACAGCTGTGGCCTGGCCCCTGCGGGGTTAACACTCACTCACTGCTCCCTTCCCAGTGACTTTGCATCCCTCAGACCCTCCTCTGCCTCTCTCAGACCCACCCCTGCTTGGCCTCCGTCCTTGGGGACCCCAGGGTCCTACTCCCTGCTGAGGCCCAGGAGGGCAACTCCAGCCCCACCCTTCTTAGGAAGCTGGATGCCCAGTCCTCTGGTGGGAAGGGCAGTCTCCCACCCCTTCAGGGTCTGAGTAGTGGCATCCCCAGCCGCTGGGAGACTCTGGAGGCCCAATTCCCAGAACCTATGCCCTCAGGGATTACATTGCCCAGGCCCCCAATCTCCACCTCATAAGTCTCAGTCCCCAGATCCATTCCCATGGGGCCCAAGAGCCGGACCCCCCTTGTCCCCTGCCCTGTCAGAGACTCAGGAGACTGGGCCCCCAGCCCCTTCTTCCCTCAGACACAGAAGCTCTATCTAACTTCTCCCATAAAGACTCAAGAATCTTGGCTCTCAGCACGCTTCTCCCCTAGGACCCAGGAGTCCAGATGCTCAGTTCTGTCTTTTCCCAGGACCCAGAGGTCTTGGCCCCCTCCGGCCCCCTAAACTGGGTGCCCAGCCTCCTCTATGCCCAGAAACCAGGAATCCAGGCCCATAGCCATTTCTTCCCTTAAGAACCCCCTTTTTGCCTCAAACCCCATCAGTCCCAACATCCTGGGAGCCCCCCCATTCCCCGCCAGCTCCAGCCTCCTGTCACCCCACTCAGGTCCTGTATACAGCACAGGCTGTCCCCCAGCTAAGAAGGAGGAGGATGCCAGAGATTCCTGGGGTGTCCCTGTCTCCATCACTCCCCCCAATCCATCACAGAAGAGAGGAGAGGCCACTCTGATCAACAGCCCGCCCCCCCCCTCGTGTCGTGCCGCAGACGGCATCCCGTTCTACCCCCCCGCCCCCGCACCTCCAACACCGTTCTCTCCCCACCCTAATCCTGGTGCTCAGAACAGGCTGGAAGGGTATTCCAGAACCTTGAGGAGGGGGTGGTAGCTTGGGGTGAGGGGTGCTTGGGGCCTGGATGCCCTCAAGGTCCTTGGCGGGGGTATTAATAGCAGACTCATAGCTCTGAGAAGGGAGGGGAGAGCGAGAGGAGAGAGGGAGAGGAACGGCCAGCGAGGGGGGAGACCGATGCTGGCAGGGGGATGCAGAGGGAAGATGGGATGGAGAGATGGGGGAAAGAGAGAGAGATGGGGTGTCAGGTATACGGGGCTGGGGAGAGGGTGCAAAGTGTCAGAGAAATGGGGGCTTAGGAGGTCTGAGGAGTAGAGACCCAGGAAAAAGGGGCTCAGAGAGGGAGAAAGAGAGGGGGTGGAGGAGAGTCTCCAGGAGACAAGGGAGCTGGCGAGGGGCAAAGACCCCTGCTCCCCATGCAATCCCCCTCCTTCCCTGAGGCCCCTGGCCAACTTTCCCTGTCCTAGATCTGGGGGTCCACATTCCCTCCCCCACCCCCGCATCCCCTACCCCGGCCTTACCTTTTCATGACCCTGTTCTGTGGGGGGTACTGCGGGGGGGCAGGACCGGAACCCAGAGTCCAGCGACCCGAAGATTTGGCGGAGGGCTCAGGGAACCGCTGGGGGGCAAAGCCCTGGGGCGGCGGCGGCGGCAGCGGCGGTGGGGACCTCCTGCCTGTCCCCGGCTCCGGCTCTCCCTCCTCGTCTTCGGTCCCGTCCTGCCCTGTCTGTCCCCCAAGGTTGCGGCCACCCCAACTAGGCGAGGGCGCTGCTACACATGTTGCACTGGAAGTTGGGCCCCGGACATTGCGGAGGCTGTCGGGGTGTCCTCTCGCCGCCCCGACCCCGTGGGGATCCCCCCTCCGCCCACCTGGGGTGCCCCCCTCTGCTGCTTCAGCCCCGGCTCCTCCCCCCGGTCCATGTGTCCGGTCCCGCCTCTCTCTGGCTCATTCGCACCCCCACCCTTTGTGCCCTCAGCGCCCCCCCCCTCCAGCGTCTGTGTCTGTCTGTCTGTCTGGGTCACCTCTGAAGCCGGTGGCTGGTGTGTGTGTGTTAGTGTGAGGGGCGGGAGGCTGCCTGTCTGGGGAACTGCTTGCCCCTTCCTCGCTTGGCCACCTCCAGACCCCCCCAGCACCCCCACACTCAAACCCAGGCAGAAACACACACATACACACACATACACACACGCACACACGCACGACCTCACTTCCCTGGGATTCCCCCTCAGCACCCCCGGAGCTTGAGGAGGGAGCCACACACACACACACATACACACAGGGGGGTCCAATGGGGGCCGGGCTGCCACTGCTGTCCGGGGCTGTTCGGACAGACAGGAGGACACAGGCAGCTGGGGACGCCAGACGCCCGGCCGGACGCAGGCAGGAGGCACAGAGTCCAGGTACACACCATCCATCCGGGTTTGGGGGGCTGGGGCGGGGGGAGGAGACCGGGGGGGGAGCCCACGACACCCAGGCAGGAGGCTCAGAGTCGGTACAGACAGACAGACCCCTCCCTCCCTCCCTCCCTCGGCCGCCGCAGCCCTTACAGACACACCCCCCCCTTCACCAGCCCAGCCCCAGACACCCTGACACACAGATCCTCACCGGGCAGATGGCAGACGCACGAGAGACCCCTGGGGGCCGGGCGGACCCACCCAGGCCGACACCCCCCAGCTGGGCACTGGTGGCCGAGGGCGGCTGCGGGTGGAGGGTGGCGGCGGCAGCCGCTGCTTGGAGGACCTGGAGCGGGAGGGACTCGCACACTCGCTCTGTTCTCGCACACACACACTCACTCGGGATGCGATTAACATTCAGTCCCCATCCGCCCCTGCCGGGAGACCCATAGCCCCCCCTCCTGGCCTCCCTGGGGACCCCTCCTCCTGCCGGGGCTGGGGGAGGGGGCCGCCCCCCACCCCCAGCTCCCGGCCTCTGCCTCCCTCCTGGGACAAGAGAATGAGGGGTCCACAAATAAAAAGGGAGGAGGTGTGTGTTGGGGGGGGGGGGGGGTGGGAGGGGTGGAGAGAGGCAGGGACTCAGAACCCAGCCTTGACATAGCAGCTTCCGCCGTGGACTCCAGGGCCCAGGGGCTGCTGACTTCTGCCCCCTCCCCACTTTGAGGCTTGAGAAGCAGGAGGCCATTCCTAGACTTTAGTCTCCGCCGCGCTAGGACCCATCTTTTGGTTTCTCTTGCCCCAGAGGCCAGGCTTGCAAACTAGGTCTCCACCGTGAAGCCAGGAGTCCAGGCTCCCAGCCCTCTCCTCTCTCAGATCCAGCAATTCAAGTCCCCAGCCCCCTCCTCCCTCAGACCCTAAAGTCCAGGCCCCAGTGCCTCCTCCCTCAGATCCCTTCCTTCAGGCCCAGTCCCTGTTGGGCACTCAGACAACCTGACCCCCCAGCACAAACCATCCTCAGGGTCCCACGAGTCCGAGACTCATGGATGTCACCCTCAGGCACCCAGTCCATCCAGGCCTCTGAGGAAACCAATATCACTTCTGTTCCTGAGGCACCCTGGCCTCCGTCACCCATGGGTACTCAAATGTCCAAGAGGAAAGCAGCTGTCTGCTTCCTCCTAGACACAGCCTGGCCCTCATGCCCGAGAGGCTGGGCCCAGCGTTCTCTAAAGTGGGGGGGGGTGGTGGAGTGCAGGACACCTGGTCCCCCTCGGGCAGAGCCCAGGAGAGTGTGTGTGTGTGTGCGCGTGCTCGCGTGTGTGTGTGCGTGCGTGTGTGTGTGTGTGTGTGTGTGCCTGTGAGGGGGCAGGGCTGTGGGGGGCTGACTCCAGGGTCTGGGAGAGCAGGGGTGAAGACTCACATTCCCGAAAAAGAAGAGGCTGGGGACCTGAATCTGTGGGTCCCAGAGGGAGGAAGGGATTGTGCATCTAGGTTCCCGGGCCAGGATGCTGGAGACACAAGTCGGTGGAGGGGGTACCCTAAGTCTCAGGAAGGGGGGCACACTCTTGGGTCTGAGGGAAGAAGGGGGCTGCGTCCTCTTCCAGAACGGCTCAGACCCAGAAGGGCTCCTGGGTCCTCCGGGATGAAGGTGCTGAGGCGCCAGACTCCTGGGTCTGAGGGAGGGGCTGGGGGCTGCTTTCTGGTCTTTTGGGGGGACTGGAGCTGGAGGCCCCTGAAAGGCCAGCGTCTGGGGCCCTGTCTAGGATTTTAAAAAAACTCGCAGCCCAGCCTCCCGAGTCCCTGACAACCGCAGAGCCTGGGAGGCTGAGCCACTACCCTCGCAAAGGCACAGGCCGCCTGGAGGAGCAGGTGCCGGACTTGGACTTGGGAGTTTCAGATCCCATCGACCCCACAAATTCCTGACAGGCAGCCTTGGGGGTGCCTTTAGCGCCGATTCCACAAGCCCGGAGGTGCGGGCATAGGGGGCGCCGGAGAGCCGGAACTCCGCCCTCGGGGGCGGAGCCTCCCGCCGGACTCCTCCCCCCTCCCGCCCTCCTCCCTCTTCCCAGCTCCTGCTCTGCCACCAGCTCCGGCTTCGGCTCCCCCTCCCAGAGCCCCCTCCCCGGAGCGGAGCCCACCCGAGGGCCCCTCTCCCGCCCCCCCCCAGCCCAGCTACCCGGCCAGAACATCAGTCCCGGGGGGCAGACCCCCTCCAGCCTGCCTCCCGCCAGCCCAGCCCTGCCAGAGCCCCTTCCCAAAGCATGAATCTCTTCCGATTCCTGGGAGACCTCTCCCACCTCCTAGCCATCATCTTGCTACTGCTCAAAATCTGGAAGTCCCGCTCTTGTGCCGGTGAGACGCCCAGCGGGGCGGGAGAAGGGGGGCAGCGCGGGGGACATCGCAGGACTCGGGGAAGGGTTTGGAGGCACGAGGGGGACGGGTCTCCCCACCCAGCCCCCCGCTGCTTGCTGGGGATCCCCCTTCCAGTCCGGGGTCACCGGGGGGTCAGTTCCCTTCCCCAGACTAGGGGTGCATACAGTTTGGTGGGGGTGGCTCCAGGCACCCAATTCAGCTCCCCCCGGGCCCTTCTCTGGTGGCCCCGGGGAACCGTGGCAGGCAGGGAGGTGGCCCGGAGTTGGTGACGTGGACCGTGGCGGCCAGGAAGGGAGCGGGAGAGCGGCGACCGGTTCCAGGGGGCTGAGGTCAAGTGGGGTCCTTCCGAGGCCCCACCGTGTGTCCGGACTGTGGGAGGACCCTGAGGGGGCCGGGAGTGGCCGTGAGGCCTAGCCTGGGACAGAGCCTCGGGCTGGAGTAGCTTCGGGGCCGGGCTGCCCCCTGGCTGTGGGCCGTGGGAAAGGGCCCTGCTCAGGCGGGGAGGGCTGGGGAGGCCTCCAGGGACAGCTGCACTCTGGAGCCGACTCTGGGCTGGTCCCAGGCGCTGGGCCTTGCTTTATTCCCCAGGCAGCCCACTCCCAGCCTACCCCCCACTCTCTCTTTGGACCGCAGGGATTTCAGGGAAGAGCCAGGTCCTGTTTGCTGTGGTGTTCACTGCCCGATACCTGGACCTCTTCACCAACTACATCTCACTGTACAACACCTGCATGAAGGTAAAGGCTCTACCCCACCTGCTGGCCCCTCCTGAGGGGGGAGCCAAGTGAGGGTCCTAGGGAGGAGGGAGTATGGAGCCCAGACTTCCTGGGCCCAGGGGAGGAAGGGGCTGGGGTTCCAAACTCCTGAGCCCAAGGGAGAGGGGGGCTGGAGGTGAGGACTCCTGGATGTGAGGAAGGAGGGACTGGGGGTAAGGACTCCTGGGTCTGAGGGAGGAGGCTGGGGTCCTGGACTCCTGGGTCTGAGGGAGGAAGCGGCCGGGGTTCCAGACTCCTAAGTTCCAATCTCTTGGAGGCTCAGGCCCTGCACTTTGAGCTGAAGTGCCCTCCTCGTCATCCCCCCTTGGCAGGTGGTCTACATTGCCTGTTCCTTCACCACAGTCTGGATGATTTACAGCAAGTTCAAAGCCACTTACGATGGGAACCACGATACATTCCGGGTGGAGTTCCTTGTTGTTCCCACGGCCATCCTGGCGTTCCTGGTCAACCATGATTTTACCCCTCTAGAGGTAGGCTACCTGGCAGGGTCCTGGTAATGGTGGGTGGCAGAACAGCTATTGACAGTGGACCCTCTCAAGGGCTTCCTTGTGCAGGGTTTGCTCAGACTGCCTTATTTTATTTACTTATTTTTTTAAAAGATTTTAGTTATTTATTTGAGAGAGAGAGGGAGAGGGAACATAAGCAGGGGGAGGGGCAGAGGGAGAAGCAGACTCCCCGCAGAGCAGGGAGCCCGATGCGGGACTCGATCCCAGGATCCTGGGATCATGACCTGAGTCTTAGACCGACACTTAACGACTGAGCCCCCCAGGCGCCCCCAGACTTCCTTATTTTAGGACATACAAGTTCAGCACACAGGTTCGGGAGTTGGATGGTATTAAAGCAATAATAGCAGCACTCAGTGTATTCCAGGCGCTGCTCTAAGCATTTCTTTGTACAGCAGCCCCATTTTACAGATGAGGCAACTGAGGCTTAGGGAGTCTGAATGACTTGTCCAAGGTCATTGGCTTAATGAGTAGCTCAGGAATTGGGAACAGGGGCCCTGGAGCCGGACTACTTGGATTTGAATCCCACATTAGCTACTTTCTATTAGCGTGACCTTGGGCATGTGACTTGACCTCTCCATGCCTCAGTTTCCCTATCTGTAAGGTCCCGATCAGGTCATTGTGAGGATTTACTGATTGTGTGGCGTGGTCTCATGGTTAAACATATAGACTGTGGAACCAGAGAGCAGGGGTGATTCAAAAGCCAGCTTCTACTACTCAGCAGCTGTGGGACTTTGGGCAAGTCTCATACCCCTTGAGGCCCAGCGGGAATCAGAAAATCAGAGCAGCCTTCCCTCCCCAAGGCCCCCTCCGGCCTTGCAGGAAGCTGGCCCCGAGTGGCCAGATGTGCTGATGTTTTCAAAAGAGGCCACAATTCAGGAGTTTTCCTGAAAGATCGAGCTTTGCAAATTTGGCCACATATTCAAACTATATTTCTTTTTTTATTTTTAAGTTTCTTTTTTTTTTTAAGATTTATTTATTTTATTTTATTATTATTTTTTTTTAAGATTTTATTTATTTGACAGAGAGAGACAGCGAGAAAGGGAACACAAGCAGGGGGAGTGGGAGAGGGAGAAGCAGGCTTCCCGCGGAGCAGGGAGCCCGATGTGGGGCTCGATCCCAGGACCCTGGGATCATGACCTGAGCCGAAGGCAGACACTTAATGACTGAGCCACCCAGGCGCCCCTATTTATTTTTTATTTGAGAGAGAGAGAATGAGAGAGAGGGAGTACATGAGAGGGGGGAGGGGGAGAGGGAGAAGCAGACTCCCCACTGAGCAGGGAGCCCGATGCGGGACTCGATCCAGGGACTCCAGGATCATGACCTGAGCTGAAGGCAGACGCTTAACCCACCGAGCCACCCAGGTGCCCCTTTAAGTTTCTTTTTTATAGTAATCTCTACACCCAGTGTGAGGCTCGATCTCATGACCCGGAAGTCAAGGATCACAGGCTCTTCGGACTGAGCCAGCCAGGCGCCCCTCAAAATATATTTCCAAAAGCACTGTGCAGGCCAGACAAATTTGACCGAGGGCGATGTCGGCTCACAGGTCCCAGGAATGTGAGAGGGAGGCTGCGCCGCGCCGTGGCGGGAACCCTGGGCTTGGCTGTAGGTCCTGGTCTTTGCAAACATACTGTCCTCACCCCTTTCCTGGAGCACTTACCCATTTTGCAGATGAGGAAACAAAGGCAGGGGGAAAGCACTGGGGCTTGCTTTAGGTGGAGGTGGCCAGACCAGAACCCAGGACACTTGACTCCAGCTTTTGCAGTTCCCTCGTTCAGAGGGGGGAGGTCACTTGTGCAAAGTATTGGCACCCACTGTGTGTCCAGCTCTGCGCTGGCCATTCTACATAGGTCATCATCCTGTCTGACCCCTTGGCCGCTCAGGACACAGACATCCTCATCCCCACTTCTTGGAGCACTAAGGTGAGGCTCAGAGGGGAGAGCTCACAGGATTTGAACCCAGGTCCACCTGCTCGCAAAGCCCATGATACTAACTGGTGCGTGCTAAAAAAAATTATTATTTTTTTAAGATTTTATTTATTTATTTGACAGAGAGAGACACAGCGAGAGAGGGAACGCAAGCAGGGGGAGTGGGAGAGGGAGAAGCAGGCTTCCCGCTGAGCAGGGAGCTCCATGTAGGGCTTGATCCCAGGACCCCGGAATCATGACCTGAGCCAAAGGCAGATGCTTAAAGACTGAGCCACCCAGGCGCCGCTAAAAAAAAGTATTTTTGAATCATGGAAGAAAATTATTCTTTAAGAATTCAGACATCACAGGGCGCCTGTTTCTCCCTTTCCCACTCCCCCTGCTTGTGTTCCCTCTCTCGCTGTCTCTCTCTCTGTCAAATAAATAAAATCTTAAAAAAAAAAAAAAAGAATTCAGACATCACGAATAGAGAAATGAACACAATGAAAATGTGACCTTCCGTCTCCTCTTCTGTCATAATCCTCTTCTCCAAGGGTGACCCCAGGGGTAACAGCTGGGCATGCATCAATTTAATGGGTATGTTTTTTGAGAGCCTCAATACACCTGACTTGCTAAGAGCCGTGCTGGAGGATCCTGAGTGATCATGGGAGTGAATGCTGGAGTCCAGTGCCTGGGTAGGAGTCTATTTCTACCCATACTGTGGCTGTGTGACCTTGGGCCTCAGTCTTCTTCTCTGTATAATGGGGATAACAATAGGATTCACCTCCTGGGATTAAGACATAAGCCAGTTAATACCCATAAGGTCGTAGAGCAGTGCCTTGGATATGGTAAATGCTATGTAAGCGTGAGTTGTTACGAATGCACTCTTGATGTTCCCCCCTTTTCTCCCACGAAACCAAAACAACTGAGGAGGAGCCCCACCTGCCACCTGGCCTCGTTCTCTGAGGGGTGGTTTCGGTGGGTCTGCAGACCAAAAGTCACCCCAGGTGGGACTTTCAGGTTGCTGAGGACTGAGAAGGAGCTGACAGATGTCTGCAGTCTCTCCTTCCCCCTCCTACGATGCCCTGTCCTGCCCACAAGTGATGATTGTCACTGCTTTCTAAATGGTGGCCGGCAACAGACAAGCACACGGGGGGCTTGCTCCCATTCACTCACTCGTTCATTCAGGCATCAAATATGTGCCTGGCTCCGTGGCCAAGAGTGAACAAGATGTAGGATCCTGGGCCTCGTGGAGCTCACTCTTGTTCTGCTGAGAGCTGCCAGGAAGGAGAACAGAGGGGGGTGACGTGACAGTCCTGGGGGTAGGACTGGTCAGGGGAGGCCTCTCTCAGAGGTGATGGATGAACGAGGCTGCAAGGAGGTGGAAGAGGCGAAATGTGACAGTCTGGGGGGAGAGCTGTGGGAACAGTGAGTGCAAAGGCCCTGGGGCAGGAAGGAGTGTGTCGTACTGGAGTACCGGCTAGGAGGCTGCATCCTGGAGAGCAAAGGAGGGAGTAAGGGATGAGGCTGGAATGGGCCTTGAAGGCCACCATTAGGAATTTGGCATTTATTCTGGTTGTGATAAGAAGCAGTGACTGGAGGACTTCAAGCCAGGGAGTGACAGAGCCTGATTTATGTCTCTAAAGATTACACATTGAATAGCGCCCCAGCAAGGGTGGGAAAATCAGCCTCATTTTAGAAATAAGGAGGTGGAGGCTCAGAGAATCTGGGTCTCTTGCCCAAGGTCTCAGAGAAGGGAAATCTCAGAGCCAACATTCCAGCCTGGCCTGCCTCTTGGAGGGGCATGACTGCAGAGTGCTCATGAGCACTGCCTCCAAACCCTTGCTTTGCGTCCCAGCTGCGCTGCTTCCTAGCCACGTGCTCCTGGGCAAATCTCTGGGCCTCAGTTTCTTCATCCGTAGAATGGGGATGCCAGTGACAGGCTCTCCCTGAAGGGGTGGTGGCGAGGATTAAGTGGGAGAGTCAGGGACGTGGGTGGAGCTGTGTCTGGCATCACTGTTGGGCCCGCTCAGCATCGCTGTCCCCATTCTCCCTCCACCATCCCTGCGCCGGTGACCGCAAGGCCGCCCGCCGCCTGCCCTCCCGCCTCACCCTGCTCTCTGCCCCTGCTTCTTCGGTTCCCCACAGATCCTCTGGACCTTCTCCATCTACCTGGAGTCGGTAGCCATCCTGCCGCAGCTGTTCATGGTGAGCAAGACGGGGGAGGCCGAGACGATCACCAGCCACTACTTGTTCGCGCTAGGTGTCTACCGCACGCTCTATCTCTTCAACTGGATCTGGCGCTACCACTTCGAGGGCTTCTTCGACCTCATCGCCATCGTGGCGGGCCTAGTCCAGACTGTCCTCTACTGCGATTTCTTCTACCTCTACATCACCAAAGGTAGCCAGCATGGAGGGCCGGCCGCGGGGCATCCTGCCCTGTCCCCAGCTCCCGCCCTCTCTGGGGCCCAGGCTCCGTCTCCCCAGCCCTGTAGCCCTCAAGGGAGGGCAGGCTTCCTCTCCCAGCTTCTGGGGTCCCAGGCTCACCGCCCTCCTAGGAATTCGGGCCTCCAGCCCCTGCCTACCTAAGAAGCAAGGCATTGTTCTCCTAGCCCGTGTGTCCCTGAGGAAAGAGCAGCGAGGCATCGGAGGTGTGGGGTGGGGTAGGGGCTGCTGCCTGCTTGCAGAGCAGCGTCCTCCCTTGACCCCACAAAGAGCGGGCATCCCTCTCCCCAGCCCCTGGGCCTTTGGAGGACAAAGAGACAGGACAAAGAGCGGGCAGAGTGGCCTCTGACTTTTCCTCTCTCAGAATCTGTCCTAGGCCCTCCTCTCTGTCCTAGGCCCTCCTCTCACCCTGAGGTTCCAGGTCCCATAAAGGATCAGAATTCCTACCTCCCCAACCCCAGCAGTGCTCAGAGAAGGGAGAGAGTCCTCTCTGTTGCTTGGTCTCTGTCCTTACCCTCAGGGACTCAGGGCCACCAAGATTCATACATTCATTCATTCATTCATTCATTCATTCATTCATTCATTCAACCATCCAACAAATGTGTTGAGCACTTTCTGTGTCCCTGGCCAGGGCTAGGCTCTGGGCGTGCAGCAGAAGGAAAAAAGGTGGCCCTCCCCTCCCCTGTGTTCTAATCTGGAGGTGATGGTGAATGAACAAGGAGAGAGAGATGGTTGCAAACAGCAAGAGAGAAGGAAACCAGGGTTGGGTCAGTGAGCAACGGGGGAGGGTGAGGGGGCTGCTTTATATGGGGGGGTGGTCTGAGGAGGTGGCGATGGGAGCAGGGAGCTGAGAAATGAGGAGGGAAAGAGGGGACAGTAAGGGCAGAGCGTGGAGGCCAGCCTGCGGCCTCCAGGCTGGGCGGGGGGGGGGGGGGCAGGAGGGGGGCGGTGGCACCTGGCCAGCCCTACCAGGCCCTTGGACCCTGTCCTTCTGAGACCCCTAGGTGCCTCTTGCCTGCATCACTCAGCCCACCCCTGGGCAATTCAGGCCTGTCCTCCCAGCTTTATGATGTGGGGCCCTGCGGCTGACCCTCCCGGCCGCTCCACCAGCCGAGCATCCAAGCGGGCGTGGGAGGCTGTCCCCTCCACAGGGCCCCCCGGTAATGCCTGCCCGCTCTGTCTCCTCGCAGTCCTGAAGGGGAAGAAGCTGAGTTTGCCGGCGTAGCCCTGGGCCCGGCCATCCCTCTCCTCGGAGGCCCGCGAGAGGTGGAGGAAGGCGCGAACAACGAAGAGCCTTCCCATCCAGGGGTGACTTTTTAAAGAACCAACCTCTCCGCACTCCCTGGCCCCCCTCCTGCAGGGTTTCAGGGGGGTGGTGGAGGACCCAAGTCTTGGGGAGCTCAGGACCTGGGGTGTTTGTAGTTTTTTGCCTTTTAGAGAAGAAAAAAAAAATCTTTCCACTATTTAGTTTTTGATTCTGATGACTCCTTTCTCTTCTACTCTCTGGCCCCTGATTTTTATAAACTGTTTTTGAGTGTCCTGTGGGGCGGGCAGGGTCGGAGATCTTTTCCCTCCCCCAAAGCCCCTTGGCTCCCTTGCAGACCCTACCCCCCAGCTCTGCCCATTGCCAAACACTAAACCTGCACATACCCACCTGTCTGACCTCCTACCGTGGCCAAGAACACAACCTCCCCGCCAAACCCCCCAAAGTTCAGGACTGGGGAGAGGGAGGAGGGGAGGGACGGTCTCCCTGACTTTTCAATATAATTTTTTTCCAGAGTTTGGGGTTTTTTGGTCTTGTCCTCATTTTTTGACAATTTAGCGGGGGGCGAGGGGGCCAGACATGGCAAAGGGGGTTGGCCTGAGGGTCACTGTGGCTCAACAGCCACATTTTTGTACAGAATTGATGGTTGATTCTTTGTTCTCTTGAAATAAACCGAGGAAAATGATGCCTCTTTCGCTACTCCTTGCCCTCTCTCTGGTGTTTGTGGGGTCCCTCCCGGCCCCTCTCTCTGCTTCTCCTTTATCCCATCGACAGCCTGCAGGCGATCGAGGCCTGGGAGGAGCAGACAGGTGAGAAACTGGGTTCCCCGAGTTTGCTCTGAGCAAACCTCTGAGCTGCACCCTCACTCCTCACGGATGTGATGGGGAACAGGTTTTGGGGGGCGGGGTGGTGGGAAAGAGAAGAAAATCTTGAAGATGCTCTTTATCCTGGCACAGAACTTTCCTGGCAGTTCTCCCGAATCCCAGGACTACAGAGGACCTTCAAGAGCATGTGTTGTAGAGGTTACCAGTGGGCAGCCCCTGTCCTGCCCTCATTTGGCATTTTGTTGAGCCACTCTGTTTTCTTTAAAAAGAAAAAATAAAAAAATAAATGGAATCTGTTGCCAGCCTTTAGAAATCAGATTTCCACATTGAAATCTGGATTTCTGGCTTCTCTTGAAAAAAAATCCATCAACCTGACAATGCTGGGTCCTCGCTTCCAGGTGGCAACAGATGGCTGGAGCTGAATGGAAGAGATGTGAGCCTTCCATCACCATCCCTAGGACTTGGCCGAGGGGTTGCTACCATTTATTATCGGGCTGACACGGGCATTTTTTGTTTTTGTTTCATGGAGTTAAAAGAAAAGCCAAATATTTTCCACGTCTCCCTCCTGATCGGCTTCACACCTGGCCTATTATCTCCTTCACTTGCGTTAGCTGCCTGGACCTTGTCAGGCTTTTGGAGTTTTGCCCCCTGGTTCAGGATGGCTCCCTAGATGTCCGCCAAGACCTTCCCGAGCCATGTTCAGTTCTGTCGGATGGCTCTGGAAGCTTCGGCAGGTGGGTAGCTGGAGTTTCCCAAGCCCGCGTGCCTGGCAGTGTGTGTTGCATGGATGAGGCTGCTGGACCCCAACAGCACCCCTGAAGGGGGGTAGTTTGAGTAGGAGGAGGAAACCAGGGCCTAGGGGCAAGGGGCAGAGGTGGCGTTTGTCCCTGAGCTTCCCGATGCCGCAGCCTGCGCATTTAGCCACCTTTATGTAGTTTTTCAACTGTTTTTGCTTCTTTCTTGTAAGCCAAGGCACCTTCTGTTTACAGGAATTTTACCCAGAAGCCTGAGTGGGAAGACGGAGGAACAGGGCCGCTTGGGGTGATTCGGGGGGGGGGGGGGTGGCACCTCTCCGTGTGCAGTCTGAACACCATCAATCGAAATCTGGTCTGAGTCTTTAGTTTTCCAGCCAAGACAGCTTGGCCCGGAGAAATGAAGGGCCACATCCCAGCTTATCCAGCTAGTGACAGAGCTGGGACTAGTACTCAGAGACTTCCTGTTTCGAACCTCAGAACACTGCCCACTCCGCGGCCCAGCTGCTCTTTTCCCAAGATGCCCACAGGGACCATATCCTACTTATTTTTGTACCTTAAGGAGCAAGCATGGGGACTGCCACACAGGAAACCTCAAAAAAAAAAAAAAAGGGACCATAGAACCCCCATGTGACCCCCGCCCCCACGACTGGTATCCCTTTGTCCAGTTTGTAAATGAATGCTCTGCAGGCCACAGTGGCCCTCGTGTGGGTTGGTTTTGTTTGGCCTGCATAACATTAACAGTTTTTCTTTCTATTCGTTGCCAACAAACTCCACATAAAAAGAAGTGGATTTCTGATTGTTCTAGAAAAAAACAGAAGGTTCTAGAACTTCGCTGTCCCATACAGTAGCCATTGGCTCCATGCAACCATTAGCACTTGAAATGTGGCGGGTCCAGATTAAGATGGGCTGTCTGCAGATTTCAGAAATTTTGTAGGAAAGAATGTAAGAGAGCTCGATTTTTATACCTAGGACGTGTTGAAATAAAATAAATGATAATATTTTGGATATATTGGGTTAAATAAAATACATGAAAGTTAATTTCACTTGTTTCATCCTACTTTTCTCAATGTGGCTACTAGACAGTTTAATATTCTGCGCCCCCTCCCACGGCCCCCTGGCTTGCATGACATATTAATCCGACAGTGCTGCCCTAGACACCCCAGGCGCATGGTGCTGAATGGTGGGTGCTGAGTGAAAGCTGCCACTCCGAGACATGGCCCCTGTCCCTGCTACTCCCTTAATGAGTGCTTCACTCACTGGGGTCACCTGCTCATCTTGTGCCCAAGTCCCCAGTTGCCTTCTGGGTTCTAGAATAAAATCCCTTCCTCTTCCCCAAGACAGTCTCGCAAATGTTTGCAGACAATGCTCTGCCCTGATCTCATTCACGGACTCACCGTCCCCTGTTCCTTGGTTTTGAGTTGGGTCTTGTCACTGGGGTGAGTGGAAGGGCTGCCCCCAGTGTTGGCCCTGGTTCTTCCTAGTGCTCTCTCCGTGGGCAGAAGCATTTTCTCTCTGCATGTGAGCTTGCCCGACCTTGCATCAGGGCGCCTCGTGCCTCTTTCCTCTGGCCAGGGTGAGGATTGAAGGGGCCAAAAGCGATGTCCCCTTCCTGTCACTGGGGTGTGCTGTCGTCCCAGTGGCACCCAGATGGAGAGTCTGGGAGGTGGTATGGGAAATTTGGCCCCGTGCAGTGCAGAGACCCCTGAAGTGAACTCGTAGGATTTCTCCCCACCCCTGGCCACTCAAAAGACCAGAGAGGAACAGACATGAGAAGGACAGAGGGCTGTTTTCAGAAACCCTTCCGGAGGGAGAATTATCTCTTTACTGATGTGGAGGAGGATGTTCAGTTGTCGGGCATCATAGCGAGGCGGGGGGCCTTCGGAGTGGTCAGATAGGGGGGCAGGGCAGAACTGGCATAACTCGGGTTGTTGGGGCCAGTGGTGGGCGTGTTAGCAGGGCTGGTGGCAGAAGGTGGGGAGAGGGTGGTCAGCACCACGCCACCCTCATCCAGGGAGCGCTTGTAAGGGACGGAAGTATCATTCCGGAGATCGTGGAGGGCCGCGTAGGCCTGGAATATCTGTGGGCAGGAAAGGGCATGCCAGAGGCTGGCTTGGGTTAGGCAGGGGAGGAGAGGGACCGGGGCTGGGGACTGGCCTGGGAGGGAGACCAGGGTACAGTTGTGTTCACTGCTCACTGCACAAGGGCACACAGCACGATGCCTAATGTTGGGCTGCATCTGCATGGGGTAAGGGGAGGCCTCTTTCCAGTTTGCCCAGTCACAGAGAAGACTAGCAGAGGCCCTGGGAGGAGCCCTCCCCCACTCCCAGGGGAGCTGAGTGAGCACAGGAATGTTCTAGCCCCCCAGCCCTGCCCCCCACAGGGGGCCCATCCTCACCCAGATGCAGATGGAGAAGAAAGCGAAGGTGATGGCGGCCTTGGCGCTGCTGCTTCCCAGGAGGAACCCTTTGGGTGGCGAATGCTGCCACTGATTGGCCAGGAAGCAGAAACCCACGAACCAGATGCCTGTCCACAGGACTGGGGGGTCGCAGGAGAGAAGAGGGGCAGGGGGAGCCTGGCTCAGGGCGGGTGGGGCTGGGGTCGGGCCGGGTGGCCTCTCCCTCCCAGCCCCCCATAAAGCGCACTGCCGCGCTGTCCGCTACCAGAGCCCACTGGCCACGTGTGGCTGTCTGCATTTCAATCAATTAAAATAGGATTTAAAAACCCAGCTCCTCTGTTGCACTGGCCACACTTCAAGCGCTCAGTGGCCCCATGTGGCCAGTGGCTCCCCTACTGGGGAATGCAGGTATGGGACAGTCCCATCTTCACAGAAAGTTCTCTTGCACGGCCCTGGATTCAATAACCTTGAGGGCCCTCCCAGCCCTGAGATGCTGGGATTGGCCTGGTGCGGAGCGGGGAGGAGGAGGTGGGGAGGAGGTTGAGGTCGGACTGAGAGGAGGGAACCCCAGGGCCTGAGGAAAAGGAACTCATTTATTTGGCGCTTCCTGTGTGCCAGGCTCTATCTAGAGTACTGGGCAGTGGTTAGGAGGGGAGACTTTGCTTTGAAGCCTGGAACTGCCCCTCAGCTTCTGTGTGCCCAATTACATAATCTCCTCAAGCCTCAGTTTCCTCCTCTGCAAAATGGGGGTAGGAGCAGGCCTTCCCTCCTCAGGTGGGTCTGAGGAGTCCATGAGACGAGGCACGTGGGGCCTCTGGCTCTGTGCCTGACATGTGGGAAGTGCCCAGAAAAGGTCAACATTACTCCAGGCCTCCTTTCTCTCCTTTCGTGCTCCGAAAAAGCCCTGCATTGTGGAGGTTTTCATCCCAGCGTCTGAAGCTCAGAGAGGGGAAGAGAGCCGCTCGAACCCACAGGGCGCCCAGGCGCCCGAGTTGAGATTTCAAACTCAGGTCTGCCTGGCTCCGTGCTGGAACCCCACCTCCTGCCCCCGGGGGGCTTTTCAAGAAATGTTCTGTGAAGAAGGGAGGTGAATGCGAGGAAAAAGCAGGGCAGAAGGGAGGCTTCTAGAATTAGCCTGGGGGTCAGAAGAGGTGACCCTTACACTGAGTCTAAAGGATGAGTAATAATTCCCTGGGGGGAAACAGCAGGTGCGGAAGAGCTTCCAGAAGGGAGGGGTGAGGCCTCAGGTCACGTGTGGAGGACGGTGGGCCGGCTGGGTGGGGAAGGGAGGTGTCCCGGGGGCCCTAGGATCAGTCCCAGGGGGCTCACCAGCCAGGATGAAGTCTAGGAGCTGGAAGGCCGTCTTGAAGCGGGGGTTGCCGATGCAGCTCTCGTGGGCGTCCAGGGCAAGGAAGGTCAGGCAGTTGAGGAAGGCCAGGAGGCCGGCTCCCACAGCGAAGCTGCAGGCCACATTGTTGCTATTGAGGACGCAGTGGAGCTTCGAAGACTCAGTCTTGTTCTGGTAGCCGTCGGTCAGCAGGGAAGAGAAGACGATGAGGGAGAAGACCTGGTGGTGCAGGAGGGGGGTTCCCAGCGGACCCAAGCGGAGCTCAGCATTTACCCAAACCGTGCATCCTCCAGGGTCCCTGTCTGGGAATGGTGGGCCCCGCTCCTCTCCCGGTCACATCCTCAGGGCTTCCAAGACGATCCCTATTGCTCCTTACCCCTCTTCTCTCCATCCTAGTTTGGGCCTCATCCTCTCCCCTGTAGAACCTCACCCCAGCCTCCTTCCTGGCCTCCTGCCTCCAGTCTCAGCCCCTCTGCCTGTCTCCTGCAAGCCCCCACAGAGGTCCTTTCACACCCTGCCTTCCTGCGTGGTCTGTACTGGTCTCGCTCTTCCAATTTCATCTTTCTCTCCCCACTCCCTCGCCCTCTCCCCACCTCCCCCATGCTCCCCTTCTGCCACCCCAACCAGGTACGTGCCACCAAACCCGGGTACCAATACAAAATGCGTAGCGCAGCGCCTGGGACACGTGAGGAGCTCCGGAAGCATTTGCTACCCATGATTATCTTCTGCCTGCAGGCCCTTCCCTCAGCCAGCAACTTCTTCCTCCCCCCTCCCTGCTCACCTCGTTCCTCTTAATTTGTTAAAATAAATTTGTGAAGTACTCCAAACACACACACAAAAGTACAGGGAGAGATGTAACATTCAGTATCTAACAAACGTTACCATTTTTTTTTTTTATCTTTTCTTTCTTTCCTTCCTTCCTTCCTTTTTTTTGCTTCAGGACTTTTTAAAAAAGCCAGCATAGCTTCAGTGATCCGGCAGCGTCTCGCCTGTACATGCTGCAGACAGCATCCTCTAGTACAACAGTCTGCGTCTGCGCTTGTCTTCTGCGGTGTTTACGTATTAAATGCCACTGAAGTACCCCACGAGCGCGAGCCCGAGCCTGAGCCAGCCTCACAGCCACCCTAGGATGTGGGTACTACTAACAGCCCCATCGCTTTAGATAATGGATCCAAGGCACCGAGAGGCTGAGGAGTTGCCCAAAGCCAATCGGCTGGCAGGTGCGGGTACCTGGGTTTGAATGGAAGCTGCCCGGCTCTGGAGCCTGCTTTAAGGCCCTGCTGTACTGCCTCAAGCTGAAATCAGCCGTTTGGAGGGCAGGGTTCCTAGCAGTGCTACTCAGTGAAAGGTTTAAGCTCCAGTGACTTGCCCCCCAGATGTCACCATGCCATGGGGTAAGGTCCACGCCAGATATGGAAGGAACTGGTGTGTGTATGGTGGGTGGTAGGAGTTGCTCCAGGGAGGCTTTCTGGAAGAGGTGATGGCTGTATGGAGTGACGCAGGACGAGAAAAGTTGTCTGGAGGGCAATAGGGAGCCACAGCAGAGTTGCGAGCAGGGGAGGGCAGGGGCGGATTTGAGGCCTGGGTAGAGACAGACTGGAGGGGGTGAGACTGGAGGTCAGGAGGCCAGAGAGGAGGCTGTGGCCTGGGTCAAGGTTTGAGCCAGTTCGGAAGTCGTGGGGCTGCATTTAGGAGGAAATAAGGTGAGGTCTGACTTGCACATTAAAGAATGAGGAGATTTTCAGGCAGACGGGGAGGAAGGACATTCCGGGGGGGCAAACTGTGTGTGCAAAAGCCAGATGCTGCAGAATGGGGCTCCTTCAGGGACTGGACAGAAATCTCACTGAAGGGATGGAGGGTGAGATGAGGCTGGAAAAGTGGGCCGGAGCCAGAGCCTCAGAGGCCTTGAATACCAGATGGAGGGGCCTGGACTTGGGAGCCATGGAAAGTGAAATTTCTTACTTGGATTTAACTTCAGGTGTGGAAGGGTTCTGAGCAGAGGGTGGCCGGGGTCAGACTTGGCCCTGGAGTCAGAGAAAAATCTCCAGGTTTGCGATGGGTTGGAGGGGGCAAGACGAGAGATATAGAGAGAGATAGAGAGAGAGAGAGAGAGAGAGGCCAACAGACCACAAAGGGGATTGGTGGGAAGGCCCAGGCAGAAAAGCTGAGGCCTGAGCTGAGGTCAGAGCTCTGGGGAGTCCCGTGATATTTAGGACGTAAAATTGGACTTGGTGAATGATTGGATGTGGCGGTGTTGGGGACGGGAGTGGGGGAGTAGGTGAGGGGAAGGAATTCACTAGGATTTGAACTCCTCCTGGATAGGGGACCCTTCTCTCTATCCCCACCACCAGCTTGGACCTCAGCCAATGTGTTTTGTGAAGGAGTCACTTTGGACCCTTCTTTGTTCCTGCCCTGCCCTTTAGATAGGGATGGAGGAGGCAAAGGATCGGCCCCTAAACTCCTCAGCCTTTGTCCATCCTCCTCTATCCTTTCCCTTAATTGCCTTCTCTGAATACAAATCATAATATAACAATGACAACCAGTCCCTCTTTCGTCTGGCACTTTAGCATTATCCAAGGCTGTTCACATCCATTCCCGGTTTTGGAGCTAGGAGTCCACAGAAGGGGAGCATCTCGCTCTGCTGCTTGGGGACAGAGCCAGGTCAAGGACTGGAAGGCCCATCGATCACTCGAGCCTGTATCCATTTTACCTGCACTACCTCCCTCGAACCAGCCGCACGTGGTAGACGTCACTGATTCATTTCTGTTTCACAGGTGATAAATCGAAGCCATTACAGTGGAGTGGAAAGAGCCAGACGCATCCGGCTCCGTCAGCTGTGTGGCCTTGGGCAAATCATTCACCTCTTGGAGCCTCAGTTTCCCAGTCTGTCTCGGTGCTGTGAAGAGGGGGTGGGGGCCTAGGCCTGATGATGGTTCTCATGATTGGCCCAGAGATGGGAAGTGTCCTCTCAAGGTCAGTCAGCAAAGCAGGGGGTACTGGGATCCGGCCCTCCTGACTTCTGAGCCTGTGGGCTGTTCATCCACTGACCCCGAAAACCTTGGGCTGTGGTGTGAGCACCGGGCACTGGAGACTCAGGGAGGGGGCTCAGCTGGGCAGGGGGGGACCCAACCCTCTGAAGCCAGAGTCCAATTTCCTTCCATGCCCTCCTTGGCCTGTCCCCAGGGAAAGAGCAAAGATCCATCAGTTAAGGCACCAGCAGTCAGGCGGCAATGAGAAGGACAAGAGCACCAGCTGCCCAGAGACTCCCTACCGAGGAGCCAGGCCAGGGGGGAAGGAGGAGGGTGGGAGGGAGGGAGGGAGGATGGAGGCGGCGGGCAAAGTCCGTGACCAAAACGTCTGGCACGGTCTGTGGCCTGCCCTCCCCCTTCCCCACGCCTGTCCACGCCAGCTGGGCCTCCTCCCTTGCCACCCGCTTTTCCTTCCGAAGCTTTGGAGGTGTGAGAATCCTTTGCTTGCTCGCCAGCTGGGTGATGACCTTGGGCAAGCCACTCAACCTCCGTGAGCCTCAGTTTCCCCTTGGGTTGAACAGGGGTAGTTAACGGCCATGTCATCGGGTCATGGTGAGGAGCGGAAGAGCTAATGCCCATGAGGGACTCGGAACTGGGACGCGGAATTCCTAATTCCCCTCTTCCCCTGGGGAGGAATGGCAATGTACACGAGTCCCCATCACCCTCGGCCCCCCAAGCCCATCCCTCTCCTTGCTCACAGAAGTGACGTGTCTTTAATAATAATCGCTATTTAAAGCATGATTAATACTTTCCAGGCCCATGCTTATCAGTTTAGGGACATAAACTGGTTTCACTTTCAGAACAGTTTTTCCTACAAGCATGGTATCAGGGCCTTTTCTTACACATGAGGGTATGAGAGGTTCAGAGAAGTCAAGTCACTTTCTCAAGGTCACACAGACATAGGGTGACTGGGTACATTATCCACCAAAACAGGGCACTTTTGGGAATGAAGGGTGACACTAGAGCTGATTCAACCAGGCGCGGCCCAGGCAAAGCAGGGAGTGTGCCATCCCACGTGGGCAGCATGTGGCCGAGCCAGGATTCTAAGCCAGGCCCTTGGGATCCTTCTCCAGGTTCCAGAAGGGGTAGGAAGGAGAAGCTCTGGGTTAGGACCCTGGATTTGATCCACCTGCTCCCATGACCCCAGTCAAGTCTCATCATCTCCCTGGGCCTCAGTTTCCAGCTCTGTCAAAGGAGAGCAGGGGAGCTGGCCAAGCGCAAAGCCCAGATCCACAGCTCTAACCCCCTCAGGGACTGAGGTCCAGAGAGGCTCTGTGATTGGCTCCAAGTCACACAGCCGAGTCTGGGCTGAATGAAGATTTAAGCCCGGGTGCCTTGACTCTGGGAATGTGGTAATTAATGATCAAACAAACACCTATAAAGCCCTCGCTTGGCACAGTGCCTGGCCCACAGTGACCCCTCCCCCAATGCCTGGTATCTTAGCTCTACATGACGTACTCTCGTCCCCCTCTGCGTACCTCTTCCTTCCCCAAGGGCCCGGCCCCTGCTCCTGTCCTGGGCCTTGTCTGAGAGGTGCAAAATGAACAGGCTCTGGCATTTCACAGATCCCGGTTTGAATCCTGGCCCTGCCTCTTACTGTGTGCGCTTAGCCAACACTTGTCCAGTGGAACTTTCCGCCATGGCGGAAATGCTCTAGCTCCACTGTCCACGTGTGGCTGGCGGGCATCTGAAAGGTGGCCACTGTGACCACCTTTCGAAATGAAATCTTTTATTTAATTAGTTTAAATTGCAATAGCCACATGTGGCTTGTGGCGACCCCATTGGACAGTGCAGCCTTTAAACAATGATTTCTAAAAAAATAAAATAAAAAGTGATTTAACTTTCTCTGATGCTCAGTTTTCTTATCTCAAAAATGGGACGCATAGCACGTACTTGGAAGTGTTGTTTCTTCCTCTGAGAGTTAATAAGTGCTCAGAGTAGCACAGGGCCTAGAGTGAGGTGCTCAGTAAAAGGTGACTTCAATGATTAGCTCCCTTTTGTTTTGTTCTCCCAATCTGGCCGCTTCCTCCCCCTACCCCCCCCCACTCCCTCCACACTGTGTCTGAGAGGTGAGAACTCCTGTTTCCTGTCACCCATGGGGCAGTCGGGCCACAGGAGGGCCTCACCCCTCCAATGATCCGGGTGATCGTCTTTGGCCTCTTCAGAAACTGCACGGCTTCACCGTCAGCCAGGTCCTGGAGGCTTTCAGGGATGTGCATGGCAGCTGCTCTGCTTCTGCCGTTCTGGGGGGTGTGAGCAGGGACGCTGGGTGCTACCGGCTGGTCGCTGCCGTCCAGGGGCTGCAGGCCCACCCTGGGCTCGGTTGCTGCAAGACAAGACGGATGGTGGGAGGTCAGAGTCAGAGGTGTGCGGTGAAGGAGCTGCCAGGGGTCCCAGGAATAGGGGCATGGGGTAGAGGGTTCTGGGGGGGTCCCAAGAATGGGGTTGTGTGGGGTGATGGGTCTACAAGGGCTTGAGGAGTTGGGGCTTGGGGGTGAAGAGGCTGCTGGGGTTCCCAGAGGTGGACATGCAGGGTGAGAGGCTGGCTGAGGGTCCCATGAATGGGGTGCAGGGTAAGGGAGCTCCTGAGAATTCCAGACATGGGGGTACAGTGTGAAGGAGTTGATGGGGGTCCCGAAATGGGGGATGGGGGACCCCATCCCAGGGATCAGGAATGCAGGCCGAGGAGGCTGCCGGATGAGGGGGTTGCCTGGGGTCCCAGAGGTGGAGGTGCAGGGTGAGGAGTGTGGGGAGAGGGCTGGGAGACTAGGGTCACATCCCTGACCCAGGAGCCAGGGGGTTCATTCTAAGGACTGTGTTCTCTGGGTGAGAAGCAGCGAGTAGGATTTTCCAGGGACCAAGGGGTGCCAGAATGTAGATCAGAACCCCTGGGAGGTCTGAACCAGAGGAATCCCTTTCAAGGTTTGGGGTGACAGCACCCATAACGGAGAATCCAGGCATCTCAGGGTGTATTTTAGGCCGGCCTCATGATTTGGGGTTATTTCTTAGGATAAGGGCCTCCCCTTAGAATTGAAGTCCATCTTCCTTAGAGTGCATTTCCTCAAGTTGGGGGGGTCTGGACCTTAGATGTGTGGGGAACATGGGCTCAGAAGTGAGCTCTCCCCTCAGAATTAGGAGGTCATGCCCCAGGCACCGGGCTACCTTCTTAGAATCGGAGTCTTCCCTTTAAGGACCTGGAATGGGGATGGTGGGGCTTGGGCGTGATGCTGCCTGACAAAGGGCCAGCCCTACTCTGGAGGCCCGATCTTCGTCACCTGGAGGCCGGCTTCCTCCCCTCTTGGTCTCTGGCGTCACCTCAGCCTTCTTTTAGTTCCGCTTTTTCCCGCCTTTTCGCTCTTCCACAGCTGATTGGCTGCGTTCAAGTCCCGCCCCCGCCCTTTTCCCGCCTACTCGGGAGCTGACACGAGCGGGGGCGTGGCCTCAGCGGACGTTGGGCCGCCCGCCGTTGGCTGGCCGCGCGCGGGAGCCCTGCCCCGCCCCAGTCCTCCCCGGAGTCTCGCGCCCGCTCCGCCCCCTTCCCTTTGAAGCGCTCAGACAAGGAGACACTTCCGCGGCGCATGCGCTGCACTCAAGGCGAGAGAGAAGAAAGTCTGGCAGATTGCGCACGCGCAATTGAGACAGGGCGGTAGGGAAAGAGGGACAGCTTTCGATGACCCAGGCTTTGCGCATGCGTTTTACTGCAGTCTGAAGCCGAACCTTGGGAACCCAGGACGCCTTCCTACACATGCGCAGGAGGCTCAATGACAGTCGAGCGTTGGCTAAGGTGAGGGAGAAGGAGGGGGATTGCATGGCCGGGGGAGGGCCGCCCCGCACCCCCTATGTAGCCTTTCCGAGCATCTCCTATGCTCCTAAGATCCACCTGCTGCCTAGACCCCGCAGAAACCCGTTATGCCACTACAGGGTCTTTGGGCCCGAAAAACGCCCCGGGACTCAAGACTTCTGACCCCTGCCTGGGGCGCGGGCCACATGAGCAGTGTGGGAGGGCACAGGCAAGACGCGCTGCAAGACGGGCAGATGGACTCTGCGCCCTGCCTGCGGTAGGGACGGCCCCTGGAGGTGGAGAGGGTGCGTTTCCTCTAGTTGACCTTTGACCCCTGTCCATTTCCCTCGTTCAGGCTCCAGGGAAAGGGTCTGGCCATGCTGCATGTGACCCGAGGGGTCTGGGGATCCAGGGTCCGAGTATGGTCCCTGTTGCCCACGCTCCTCGGGCCCCCCCGGGCCCTGTCGTCGCTGGCGGCCAAGATGGGGGAGTACCGCAAGATGTGGAACCCCACGGAGCCCCGCGACTGGGCCCAGCAGTACCGCGAGCGGTTCATCCCGTTCTCCAAGGAGCAGCTGCTCCGCCTCCTGACACAGGTACCGCCCGTCCCGGGTCCGAGAGCCTGGGGACTGCGACTCCCGGCAGGCATCGCGGCGGCCCAGCCCTACGTGCCATAGAGGGATGTCCTGGCGCCTCCTGGGAGTTGTAGTTCCCGTCCCCTTTCTACTCCCAGGTGGGCGTGGCGTTGTAATGCAGGGACAGACCTGTGAGATGCTGATGTAGCAGCAATTCCGGACTCCAGCTTGTGCTGGGGGCTTGAACAAGCCCTCTCTGGGGCATGGTTTTTCCCTCTGCAAAATGGGTATAATAATCATCATCATTACTATTACTACTACCTAATAATACTTATTATACTAGCGACGCTGTAATCATAATCATTATCACAGTGTTTGAGCTCTTTACTGTATGGCACAGTGCCGGGCATTTTCCACGTCTTGTTGAATCATCAGAACAACCCAGTAAGAGAGAGACTACCATGGCCCCTCTTTTACAAATGAGGTGACTGAAACAGGAGAGGAGAGAAAGTGACTTAGTCAAGGCTATGTCGTTGTGGCCCAGGTTAGAACCAAAGTGGTCTGACTCCAGAGCAGGGCAGGGACTGTGGTCTCTCCTGAGGCATTAGGCACCTGCTCCACTGAGAGTCCAGCTCCAGAGCTAAGCTCTTACCCCACTCTCATCATCCTACTTGTCATTATTGAGGATTATCATTCATTCATTTAAAAATTATTTATTGAACACCTCTGTATGTACTAAGGCTTATGCTAGACTTTATCCACAAGCACACACGTAGATATCAACACACACAAGTACACGTGTATGTATGTGGACACAGAATTGCTTCACATTCTTACCATCCATTGCTCTCTGAGAAAGAGGGTGTGATCCTCTGTTGCTGATAAGAGAACAGGCTCAGAGGGGTAAAGACATTCATCTAGGGCACTGAGGTAGGAAGCATAAAGAAGCTGTTAAATATGTGTGTTCTGGAGTCAGACAGGCCTGGATCGGAGTCTCAGCTTCTTTTTATACAAACATTGTGGCCCTCGGGCGCCTGGGTGGCTCAGTTGGTTGGGCGACTGCCTTCGGCTCAGGTCATGATCCCGGAGTCCCGGGATCGAGTCCCGCATCGGGCTCCCTGCTCGGCGGGGAGTCTGCTTTTCCCTCTGACCCTCCTCCCTCTCATGCTCTCTGTCTCTCATTCTCTCTGTCTCAAATAAATAAATAAATAAAAATCTTTAAATAAAAAAACAAAAACAAAAACATTGTGGCCCTCAGCAAGTGACTTCCCCTGAGCCTCAGTTTCCCCTTCTGAAAAATGGGGGTTATAATTCCAACTATCTCCGTACAGCCTCTGGAGGATGATAGCCCAGTGAGCAGCAGCTGGTACACAATAAGCATTGTGTGAATGTCAGCGAGTGAGTGTCAAAGCGGGAACTTGACCTTCTAGCTCTTTCCACTGTCTGTTTTCCGCTACACCGGGCTGGCTCAGTTTCTTGGTCAGTAAGATTGGCTGCCCCCCACCCCAAGCAAAAGAAAATCTTAAAAAGCCCAGGTTGTATGGACTGCCAGAGAAAAAAATCCTCCCTGTGAGGAAGGGGAAAGAAACCTAAAGAGAAGTTTTGCTTCCTGAGGTAACAGGAATTCCACTCCAGTCCTGCGGAGAAGGCAGCTTTGGAGGAGTTTGCGGCCCACGTGGACTTCTGCACCTTGTTCCACTACCACCACATCCTGGCCCGGCTGCAGGTGAGGACCTGGCGCCTTCCTTGGTGTGCCTGTTTGCTTATCCATTCATTCAGTAAAAATCCTCTGAGCCCCTCCTTGGACCCAGCCCTGCTCTAAGCATGGGGGATGCGGCAGTGAGCAGGACAAATGAAGCCACGTCCTCATGGAGCTGACATTCTGGTTGGGGAGACAATGAATGAATGAATGAATGAATGAATGAATGAATGAATGAATGAATAGAAAATGGGATGACCCAGAACGGTAAGAGCTGTGAAGAACAATGAAGCAGAGTAGCAGGATCGAGAAGGATGACATGAGGGCCTGTTTTAGACAGGGTGGTCAAGGAAGGCCTCTCTGAGGAGGTGACAGGTGAGTTAAGACCTGGGTGAAGACAGGGAGAGAGGCTTATAGATATCTGGTGGCAGGGGGGGGGGGGGGGGGGGGCACATTCTAGGCAGAGGGAAAAGCAAATGCAAAGGCCCTGAGGTACAGAGAGTTGGAAGAACAGGGAAGGGAGCACTATGCCTGGAGGGCAGTGAGCGAGGGAGAGCGGGCAGGAGATGAAGGCAGAGAGGGGTTGGGGGTAAACTGTTGCCTGGCCCTGTGGGCAGTGGTAAGGACTTTGCTTTGACTTTAGGTGAGCTGGGAGCCAAGGGAGGGCTCTGAGCAGAGGAGGGACATGGGCTGATTTAGGTGTTAACAGGCTCCTTCTGGAACAGACTGTCAGAGGCAGGGAGATCTATTCAGAGTCAATTATGTTTGTCCAGGTGATGGATAATGGCAGCCCCAGCAAGGGTAATAGTGGTGGAAGTGGGGAAAAGTGGTCAGACGCTGGTAATGGTTGGAAAGCATCAGCATTTGGCTGTATGAGGCGGGCGGGCAGTGAGGGAAAAGAAGAAGTCAGGGGGTGCCTCCAGCAGTTTGGGCCTGCTCCTCCGGAAGAATGGAGCTGCCATTTACCGAGATGCAGAAGACAGGGCGGGGGTGGGAGGCAGATCTCTGGGGAAGACTCGAGCTCCATTTTGCACTTAGGAATCTGAGATGCCTATTAGACAGGCAGGTGGAGAGATGGACCCGAATGTGGGCTCCGGGGGTCACGGAGGGGTCTGGGCTGAGAAACATCCCCTGGGAGCATTTAGATGGTACTAGACGAGAACATCAGGGGGATTAGCTGAGCCCTGGGACGTGCCAGCCTTGAGATCAGGAAGGGGAACTGGAATGGGTGAGGGGGACAGCCAAGGAGCAGCCAGAGAGAGAAGTAGAACCCCAGGGAAGGGTGATGTTGGCAAGCCACATTCTCCGCATCCTCCCTCTTCCCCTCCCAGGATCCGGGCTGTGTCAGGGTGGGTCCCTGAGACAGAGCTCGGCCTCAGTGATTTTCTCTACGTGACTCACAGAGCTCAGAAAAGCTGTTATGCTTACAGTAATAGTTTATTACAACAAAAGGATAGCGAACAAAATCAGCTAAGCAAAAAGGCCATGGGACGGGGTCCAGGAGCGGCCAGGCCATCTTCCTGTTGGCTCTCTCAGAGGAGTCTTTTTTTTTTTTTTTTAAAGATTTTATTTATCCATTCATGAGAGACAGAGAGAGAGAGAGAGAGAGGCAGAGGGAGAAGCAGGCTCCCCGCGGAGCAGGGAGCCCGATGCGGGGCTCGATCCCACGACCCCGGGATCATGACCTGAGCCGAAGGCAGACGCCCAACCATCTGAGCCACCCAGGCGCCCATCTCAGAGGAGTCTTGAAAGATGACGTAGTTCTCCCGCCAATAAGGCGTGACAGCCTGTATGGAGTATTGCCCACCAGGGAAATTCACCTGAGCCCTGGTGTCCAGGATTTTTTTTTTTTAAGATTTTATTTATTTACTTATTAGAGAGCGAGCGAGCGAGAGAAACAGCGTGAGAGGGGAGAAGGTCAGAGGGAGAAGCAGGCTCCTGCTGAGCCCGGAGCTCGATGCAGGACTCGATCCCAGGACTCCGGGATCATGACCGGAGCCGAAGGCAGTCGCTTAACCGACTGAGCCCCCCAGGCGCCCAAGATTTTATTTTTAAGTAATCTCTGCACCCAACGTGAGGCTCGAACTCACAACCCCGAGGTCGAGAATCACATGCTCCACCGACTGAGCCAGCCAGGTGCCCCAACTGGTGTCCAGGATGGTTATTGAGACTCAGCCAGCACTTGGGTGGCTGACCTTAGCTACTCAGTCACCAGGTCCTCCAGGGGTCAGACTGCTACTTCGTGGCCCAAGGGCCCACCATACATCACATCGTTAGCATAGACTAGCTGCTGTGACCCCAGGTGACAGGGAAACCCAGACACTCTTAGCAGGCAGAACATTTCCAAGGGCTTAGAAGTTATCCCAGGAGCCAAGGCAAGGGCTGGTCCTTTGGAATGTGCAGGGTTTGGACAACCCAGGCCTGCTGAGTTGACCCTTTACTGTACATTGCCACTGCCCTCCGGCATGTCCCCTCTTTGACAACAGCCCCTTGCCACTGAGCGGGCACTCTGGGTCAGGTTCATTGACTCCTTTACTGTGGCATCGAGGGGGCGGCTGCCCTTAGCCCAGTTTGCAGAGGGAGACGCTGAGGCTCTGGGAGGGCCCGGCCGAGCCAGGATTTGCAGCCAGGTCCGACTGCCTCCGAGCCCGAGCCTGGGGTACACGAGAGGCAGGGTTTTTAAGAAAAGTTATTTAGGGGGTGCCTGGGTGGCTCAGTTGTTAAGCATCTGCCTTTGGCTCAGGTCATGATCCCAGGGTCCTGGGATCAAGCCCTGCATCGGGCTCCCTGCTCCGTGGGAAGCCTGCTTCTCCCTCTCCCACTCCCCCTGTTTGTGTTCCCTCTCGCTGTGTCTCTCTCTGTCAAATAAATAAAATCTTTAAAAAAAAAAAAAAGAAAAGTTATTTAGAAAATCATTTTATTTTATAAACATTTAAAAATATAGAAACACAGAAAACATATACAGTGAAGACACATATTCCCACCGAGGCAGGAGATTTTAAACTGAGACGCTAGGAGGGGAAAGGAAGGGTGGAAGCAGAGGGAGGTGAGACACCAGGGAGGACGCTTTGCTGACGACCTAGGTCCCTTGAGGAAGCCGCCTGGAGCAGGTGAAGAGCTGGCTGCGTTGTTTACTAGCTGCGCCAGTGACCTTGACAGGTGACCTCTCTCTGCACCTCCTTTCCCTTATTCATCATTGAATTCATTCAGTGGGTATGTATGTACGTATTTTAAAGGTTTATTTATTTATTTATCTGAGAGCGAGAAAGCGAGCGGGGGGAGGGGCAGAGGGAGAGAGAATCCCAAGCAGGCTCTATGCTCAGCGCAGAGCCCGACATGGGGCTCGATCCCACTACCCCCGAGATCATGACCCAAGAGGAAACCAAGAGTCTGATGCGCAACCGACTGAGCCACCCAGGCGCCCCTCAGTAGGTATTTATTGAGAACCTACTGTGTCCTCCAGTGGTTCCAGGTCCTGGGACATAGTGGTGAGGCTGACAGATGTGTGTCTCTGCCTCGTGGGATCACGTTCTAGTGGGGGAGACAGACTTTCAAGAAGGTAAAGAAGCAGGGGCGCCTGGCTGGCTCAGCCAGTAGAGCATGCAACTTTTGATCTCAGGGTCATGAGTTCAAGCCCCACATCGGGGAGAGAGTGTACTTAAAAAAAAAAAAAAAAAAGAAGGTAAAGAAGTAAAATGTGTGAAGAGATGCTAAGTACTGAGGGTAATGTTGCCAGAGAAGGAACAGGACACCCAGTTGATTCATTTCCGACTCCTGCCGTAACAAATTACCATAACCTGGGGGGCTTACAACAACAGAAGTTTGTTCCTGCAGAGTTCAGGAGGCCTGAAGTCCAAAATCAAAGTGTGGTTAGGGTTGGTTTTTCCCGGAGGCTCTGTGGGGGGACCATCCCATGCCCCTCCCCTAGCCGATGGTGGCTGCTCTCCTTGGCCTTCCTCGGCTTATAGACACAATAGTCCAATCTCTGTCTCTCGTCTTCAGGTCACCTTCTTCTCTGTGACTCTGCGTGTCCTTTTCTGTCTCTTAGAAAGGACACTCTCATTGGATTTAGGGCCCACCCTAATCCAGGATGATCTCATCCTGGGATTCTTACCTAATTAGACCTGCAAAGACCCTATTTCCAAAGGAGGTCATATTCTGAGGTTCCGAGGAAACACGAATTTTTAGAGGATACTGTGCAACCCTCTACACCCAGTTAAATTTGAATTTCAGATAAGCTATGAATAACTTTTTTTTGTAGTATAATTATGTCCTATGTGATACGGTCCTCAAATATTGCATGGGACGTACTTAAACCAAAAAATTGTTAGTTGTTGATCCAGAAATCAAATCTAACTTGGTGTACTGCATTTAATTTTTTTTTTTTTTTTTGGCTAAATCTGGTAACGCTAATTAAGAAGAATAAGAAAGCAGGAATGTTTTGCAATTTTTAGGTAGAATAGTCAGGGAAGGCCTCACTGAGGGGGTGACATTTGAGCCGAGACCAGAAAGGAGGCAAGAGTGAGCCATGAGGAGATCTTCGGGAACAGTAAGTGCAAAGGCCCTGTGGCAGGAGTGTGCATGGTGTGTAGGAGGAACAGCAAAGAGGCTGAGTGAGCAATGGGAAGAGGGCTAGAAATGAGGGCAGAGATGGGGCTGGGACCCAGATCCTGCAGAACCTCATGGGGACCCAGTGAGGACTTTGCTTTGACTCTGAGTGAGGT
This sequence comes from Neomonachus schauinslandi, assembly GCF_002201575.2. Classification (NCBI taxonomy): domain Eukaryota; kingdom Metazoa; phylum Chordata; class Mammalia; order Carnivora; family Phocidae; genus Neomonachus; species Neomonachus schauinslandi. Next base: position 7,691,709 of record NC_058418.1, read on the forward strand.
GGAAACCACCAGAGGGCTCTGAGCAGAGGGATGGGAGCTGACTTCAATGACAACAGGTGCCCTGGTGGCTGCCTGGGGAACAGACTGGGTTGGGGCTGGAGGATGGGAGCAGAGAGACCAGTGCCCAGGCCCTGCAACAATCCAGGGGGGTGAGGGTAGCTCAGACCTGGGGTAAGAGGGGGGTGGGCGGGGGTGGTGGTGAGAAGTGGGCAGATTCTGGATCTATTTTGAATGTGGGGCCATCAGAATTTGCCCATGGGTTCAGTGTGTGAGAAATAGAGGAGCTGGATGGACTTGGCCTCTTCTGAGCCGGGTAAGGTGGCCGGAGAAGCAGGGGAGGAGTCTGGGGAGGAGTCTCAGAGCCCCAGTTTGGGAGGTAGTGGGTTTGAGAGGATGCCTGTCAGATGCCCGCCTGGAGGTGTCAAGAGGCCCGTTGGACATCTGTGGGCAGGCATTGAGTGGGCTCTTGGCGTGTAAGTCTGGAGCTCAGGAACATCAGCAGCAAATTCAAGCATGTACCTTGCCCTCAGGGAGCTGAGCTTGAGTGGTGGGGACAGCTGTGAGTCAGACACTCTCCCCCGATGAGCAGATAAGTTCAGACAGTGAACTAACTGGGCACAGTTCGTACCAGCAGATAACAAAGGTGACCTTGGTTTCTGCACCGAAGTCCGTGTGCAAACTGGTAAAACGTGCCCCTTTCCCTTGCCCTGTGCTGCGTAACATGGTAGCTGCTGTCCACATGTGGCTGTTTAAATTTGAGAGCACTGAAATTAAATAAAATTTAGAAATTCCGCTCTTCCATCGTATTCACCCCATTTCAAGTGCTCAGTAGCCACCTGTGACCAGTGAATTTGGATGGTAAGCAATTGGATGGTGCAGATCTAGATGTTTCTATCATTGTAGGCAGTTCTGTTGGATGGTGCTGCTCTACATTCTTTTTTTTTTTTTTTTTTAAAGATTTTATTTATTTATTTGAGACAGAGAGAATGAGATACAGAGAGCATGAGAGGGAGGAGGGTCAGAGGGAGAAGCAGACTCCCTGCCGAGCAGGGAGCCCAATGCGGGACTCGATCCAGGGACTCCAGGATCATGACCTGAGCCGAAGGCAGTCGCTTAACCAACTGAGCCACCCAGGCGCCCGTCTACATTCTTTATTTCCATCTGAAAGGGTAACAGGATAAATGTATACGTCTACAGCATCTAAAATGGTATTTATTAGACCTGGCACGTTTGTGCAGTATACAATCTGCCTAACCTCACAAGGCGGCTCTGCTCAGCCTAAGGAGCAGAGGAAGACTTTTTGAGAGCGATAAGGGAGCTGGAATATTGTAGAAGAATAGGACTTCAGTAGGGGACAGGGAGGGGGCAAGGAGACTCTCTTAACAGCATGTGCAGTGTCCCTGTGCCTGGAGGAACGTAAATCAGTGTGGCTGGTCTACAGAGCCACCAAGGGGGATTGTGGTGTTAGGTCCTCGGAGGCCTTGTAGGACGCAGAATGACCCTATTTCCTGAGGGCAGTAGGAGCCTTGGAATGATTTTAGCAGGAGATTGACATGGTTAGATGTGTAATTCCTGATATACCACTTCCTGGCTGTGTGACCTTAGGCCGTTACTTAACCTCTCTGTGCCTCAGTTCCCACCTCTGTAAATGAGGATAACAATAATACCATTGTCACCTTGTGAGAACAACCTGCTTCAAACAGTCCCTGCTGCGTAGTAAGCGCCATATAAATGTGCACTATCATTTATTACTGTTGTTGTTATGGTTTGATAGAATCTTGGCCGCTGTGTAGAAAGCAGATTGTTGGGGGTGGGGCGAGGGGATTTGGGGAGACCATTGCAAAGGCTGTTGGACTCATCCAGGCAGGAGGAGGAGATGGGGGTGTGGACGGAGGCAAAGTGGTGATCCGTTTGGGGATAGAATCAGCAGGGTTCATTGTGTGGGGGAAGGGAGCAGCAGGGGTCACCTGTGACATCCAGGGGTCACCTGTGACATCCAGGTTTCTGGCCTGGAGCCCTGGGTGGAGGTGGATGGGAGGTGCCCAGAAGAGAATTTGGCTCGCAGCAGATGCCTGATGAATGCAGATTTCTCTCTCCTCTGGCTCTGAGCTTCCCTCCCCCTCAAACTGCGGCTCAGTCCTGGCAGTGGAATTTCTCAAGGTCACTCTGTGAGTCCGAGAACTTGGCCTGTGGGACCTGAAGGGCTTCTGGCACAGGCCCCAGTGTTGGGCTGGAGTCCTGTCCTTGGGCAGCACACCCCTAGCCCTGGGAGTTGGTTCAGAAGGGGATCTGCTGAGGCTCGGCTGTCCTGGCTGTCCTGTCTCCCTGCTCCATGGTGTCCACGGCCCTGGGCCTTCCCACCTCCAAACTTCTGCCAAGGGCGTTCTTCCCACTTGGAGTACCTCTTTCCTTCCACTAATTCAAAATTGCACCTGGCCTAGACAAGTTGTTCCTTAGGGCCTCCTGTCCTGAGAGACACGGAGGGTCGGGCTTGTTCATGGCATGTCTTCTGAACTAGTGATTCCCCCATGAGGCTCGCTGTGTAGTCTGGGACAAGTCACATGTCATTCCGAAACCAGCAAAGAGGCTAGGCACCCAGAAACTCCCTCCCTCATTCATTCACTGAGTCAACATTTTTTTTTTTTTGTGGGCAAGGGGGCTGGGGGAGTGGTGGGTGCCTAAGATGAGCCAGGCAGAGCAGAGGCCAGTTTGTGGGGACCTTGGAGGTGGTGGACCACTTCTGGTATTTATGCCAATTGCAGCGGGGAGCCACCCCGGGGGTGGGGGGAGGGGGCAGAGGGTGCGGGATCTGTTTCTAGTCTAAATAAGCTCTTTGCGGCAGTTTTGTGGAGAGCGGTTTGGAAGTGGCAAGAGAAGAAGCAAGGAGAACAGAAGCCCAATGCAGTTGTTGAGGTCGGAGGAGAAGGTGGCCGTGGAGACGGGGGTGGGGCGGGGATGGATTCAAGGGCGACTCAAAGGTCTAGCCAGTGAACTTGCTAAAGGATTGGAGAGGGGCTGCGAAGAGAAGGAAGCGATCAAGGATGCCTCGGAGATTTCTGATCAGAGCATCTGATGAATCAGGTGGTGCTGTTTCCTTTAGGGAGAAGGCTGGCTGAGGGGGAAGGAAGAAGAAATGAGGCATTCTCCTTGGGCCGTGTTAGATGTGAGATCCCGTTTCCAATGGGAGGTGTCAAAGAGATCATTGAATATGAGAGGTTGTGGGGGGAAGAGGTCTGGGAGGAGAAACCCAAAATTTACTGGAAGATGGGGGCGGGAGGATGTGACCTGTGGTGTGATTGGCTGCATTTGAGGTGACCGACATCCCAAGAGAAATGTCAACTGGAGAGTTTGCGTTAGTCAGTATAAAGCCTTAGCTGCTGTAACAAGCAGACCCGACGACCCGATGGTTTAAAGGAAGTGGAAGATTGTTTCTCTCCCACTTAACGGTCCAGTGGTAAGTGGGCCAGAGTTCCGCATGAGGTTATTCTAGGACCCAGGGTCCTTTCATCGTGTTACTGTGGCATTCCTTAGAACACTGTCTCCATCTCTGTGTGGTCAAAACTAAGCCGGGGGCAAAGCAGTGTTTTCAGCTGGCAGAGGAAGGAAAAGAGTGGAGATGCAGGAGAGTAAGAAGCAAGGGGGAAATTGGACCTTCTGCAGACTTTCTGCTCACGTTCTATGGATGAAATGTGTCTTCTGGCCACACCTAGCCTCCAGAGAGGCTGGGAAACGTATTATCTCCGTGCATCCCCGCGTCCACCTTCCCCTCCGTTACTGGGGACAGATACTATGCCTCGGAACTGGGTATCAGATCTGGAACCTGGAGGACGGGTCTGGGCTAGAGATGTGAAGTTGCCCAGAGATACACAGAGATCCACAGAGCGGTGTTGTTTAAAGGCATGGGAAAAACGAGGCTACTTAAGGTGAGAGAGAAGGGGAGAGGGCCCAACACAAGCCCTGGGGCACCCCGTCACCTAAAGGGTGGGTCGGTGACAATCCCTCATGCTGTGCCCTAGACCATTTTTCTTCTCTCTGACTCTCTTCTCAGGCCTTGTATGACCCCATCAACCCCGACAGGGAGACCCTCGACCAGCCTTCGCTTACGGACCCCCAGCGTCTGTCCAATGAGCAGGAGGTGCTTCGGGCTCTGGAGCCCCTGCTGGCCCAGGCCAACTTCTCCCCGCTCTCAGAGGACACTCTGGCCTACGCTCTGGTTGTCCATCACCCTCAGGATGAGGTCCAGGTGCCTGTCTTCCAGGGGAGAACCGAAACTCCCAGGAGGCTTTGAGGCAGGGATGGAGCCTTTGGGAGGCAGAGGCTGCTGGGAGTTGTCCTGAACACAGGGCATGAGCCCACGTTAGTGTTTTTGGTGAATTAGAATGAAGCACCTCTTTCCCAGTCCCTGCACTGCCATCTGTTGGAAAAGTATCATAATATACGGATCTTCCTAGGACTAGAGTCTTTATCACCATTTGCCAGAAAACGGTAGTAATAAATAACACAAAACGCTCATTCTTAAAGTCAATAAAATTAAAATTAAAATACTAAAATCTTTCAAAGTCCCCCATCTTATAGTGATTTTTAAGATATAGTTTTTTTCCGAAGTCATATTTTATTGTCTGAAATTGGGATATGACTTATAAGTGGTGGTGTGGCATAGTTTTAACTAACAATATAATTCTTTTTTAGTTGCTTCATAAAATAATGGAATATCCAATTGACAATCATATTATGATATATAAATGTATCAAAGTAACATGTTGTGTACCTTAAGCTTACAGTGTGCTACATGTCATATTTATTCAATTAAAAAATAATAGAGCATCTTAAAATCAGTGACATCGTAGATTCTCGGAAATGTGGTAATAAAAATGACTATGAGGTAAATGGTGCCATCTTAGATAGTATGCCCTTGTGCAGTATACAACATGAGTAGCTGTACATGGCCATCCTGTCTAGACCCATCCTGGGTGATGATAAGCCTGGGAGAGGGGTGGAAATCACTGAGGGGAGGGACATCTAATTCTAGTAGCCTATGTTCTCACCCTAGCCCATGCTCAGCTGCCTCTGCTTCCTTTGTTCCCCTTGTCAGGTGACAATAAATTTGGATAAGTATATCTACATGCAGTTCTGGGCCCTGGGCCAGCGAGTCGGGCAGATGCCCCTTAAGTCCAGCGTGGGCTCCAAACGTGGCTTCTTCATCAAGTCGTCCCCCGCAGAGAGGTGAGGCGGCCCTTGTTCCCCAGCTGCAGCGAGAGGGAGCAAGGTTAGAGTCGAGAGGGAACTGACAGGTCAGTGTCTGGATTCGGGTGTCGGGACCTAGGGGGGAAGTCAAGAAAGGGGTGGGGAGATCATCCAAATGCTGCCTTCTTCCCAAGGGAAAATAAGAACTACAGTGCCCAGGGGAAAAGGAAGGGTCGGGACACGTCCACATTTTCCAAACGAGGACGGCTGAGGCTCAGAAAGGGAAGGCCACATTCTGAAAAAATGGCACAACCAGAATTCTGGTGAACATTATTTTTAACAGAGGCTACTCTAATACAGAGCAGGGTCAGGAGAGCCGGATCTCTTGGGCCTGTAAATTACCCAGTCTTTCTGGAAATCAGTTAATCAAATATGGTCATGAATCCAAAAAATCCGAACCAAAATAAAAAACCCAAAGGCAAAAAAAAAAAACAACCCCAAACCAAAACCAAACAGAACAAAAAGCCCTCATATCCCTATATACCCCTCAGTAAGTCCACTTCCAGGAATCTATTCCAAGGAGATATTTATACTTGCAGACTGTGTGTTTAATTATCTGTCTCTCATGCTGGACTGTAAGCTCCACAAAGGCAGTGACTGACTCATTTTGCTGCCTCTCCAGAGCTTAATAGCGCTCCCTGGCACCTCGCAGACACTCGAAATGAGAAGTAGAATTTGAGTTTGAAAAACAGCTCACGAAAAGATTGGTATTCCGCTCCCATTCAGCAAGTGCCTAAAGCCAGAAGCCACATCTATGCGCCCCATGACAGTGGATTGCGTTATTTAACTGACGCCCTGTTGCTGGACACTGGGCTTCTTTCTTTCCTTTTTTTTTTTTTTTTAATATTTTTATTTATTTATAGAGAGAGATTGAGCATGAGAGGGAGGAGGGTCAGAGGGAGAAGCAGGCTCCCTGCCGAGCAGGGAGCCCGATGCGGGACTCGATCCTGGGACTCCAGGATCATGACCTGAGCCGAAGGCAGTCGCTTAACCAACTGAGCCACCCAGGCGCCCCAGCTGGGCTTCTTCCTGAGTTTCCTCCCGCCCCCGTTAAGTAGCCTTTACAGTGAGTGTGTGACTCCAGAGGTAGAGAGAGAGTGTCCCCAGGGCCGGAGGGGGCTCCCCGGGAACGGTCCTCACCGCCCTGCCCCCCCTCTGTCTGGCAGGAGGTACTTTAAGCGGGTGGTACTGGCAGCCCGAACCAAGCGGGGACACCTGGTGCTGAAGAGCTTCAAGGACACGCCACTGGAGGGCCTGGAGCAGCTGCTGCCCGAGCTGAAGGTGCGCACGTCCACCACGCAGCGCGCCCTGCTCAATTTCACACTTTTCGTCTCGGGCATGGTGTTCTTCGTCAACGTGGGCATGGTGGTGCTGTCAGACCTCAAGATGGCCACCTCCCTGTTGTTGCTCCTGTTTGCTATGTTCATGGGCCTCCGGGCCTCCAAGGTGAGTGGACTGCCCCCAGCGTGCTTGGGGGTCCCTGCTTCTGGGTGTTCAGCCGGAAGCTCAGGCCACCCTGTGTTTTTGCTTCTTTCATGCATTGTTCCTGCCTTGTGCTGTCCTTCCCTCCTTTACCTTGTCATTCCCACTTTCCCTCCCTCCTCCCCTCCCTTCTCTACCTTATGTCCTCAACGCAACCTTGGGCAGCTTTCTTAATCTCTCGGCGCTTCGGTTTCCTCACCTGGAAAACGGAGACAGGAGCGAGACCTGCCTTGTAGGGGTGTCCTGAGGATCACAGGCAGGATGCCATGAAAAGCAGTGGGCACAGGGCCTGGTAGACAGTAGGCGCTCCATGCGTGTTCACAGCCCATCACTGGGTGCCTGTTTTAGAGGCATTTTAGTGATGTGGGCAAGTTGTTTTAGAACCAGACTGCCTGGGTTTGAATCTAGCTCTTCCGTCCCCTCGCTGTGGGACCTTGAACAGGCTGCTTAACCTCTCTGTGCTTATGTTCCCACATCTGGAGAGTGGGGATGACAAGAACCTGATTCATAGGGTTGTTGTGGGGATCGAATGCATGCACAGAGCCTGACATATCGTACAAAACGTACCATATGAGAGTTAGCCATTACTGTTACTATTATTATTACTAAGGAGGCTGTTGTTCTCTGACTCTGGGCTTTCTCTTCCTGATGGGCTGTCATTATCGCCAGAGAAGCTGTTTTATAAATGCGGCCTCCTGAGCTCCAGCCCAAATGGACTGAATTGGAAACTCTGGGACTGGGGCCAAGGAAACTGTATTTTTAACACCCTCCCTTCCTGATTCTGCTACATGTGAACGCACGGCTGCCTCATACAGTTGCGCGGGTTGTTCACCATCCAAGGATTCGAGGCTGAGGGGACGGGTGAGGGCTGGAAGCGAACTTGTGCCATGTGTGCCGAGTGGAGGTTGAGTCAGCCCAGAGGGGCTGCCTTTTACCGATTCGCCCCAGGGCTGACCCTGGCCCCAGGAGTGTGGACTGGTTTGTGACGTCCGTCCATTGTACTTGATCATTCACTTGCTGGTTCATTGGTTTTCAAGCCGTTTACAGCCATCCCAGCGGGGTCTTAGGAGGACTGGTAATAAATTGCACAGATAATAGCCACGCTGGGCTGGCTGAGAGGGGGTGAAGGGCTGGGGGTGGGGATAGCCACTCCTGCGGAGGACTAGGGGTCAGGCGGGATTTAAGGGAAGCTTTGAAAGGGGGAGGATTGAACCCGGTGGGAAAGGGGCTGAGGGAGCACAGCTTGGGGGCTCTCACAGGGCTGGAGTCCGGGGTACAGGAGAAGCCGGTGGAGAAGCCAGGCCCCAGAGGGTGGCAGGGGACTTGAATGCCAGAATAGGGGCTTTATCCACAGGGCAGCAGGCAGTTGCCATGGCAGAGTGTCACATACAGGGAGTGCGGCCACCACTGAGGGGGGAGGGGGAAGCTGTGAGACCAGTGGCAGGGAGGCTGGTGAGGGGTGTCCACTGCTCTGGGCGGGGGCACCCAGAGTCCCAGTCCTGGGTGGACCATCCGTCCCACCTGCCTGAGGCCCCAGGGGGCTGTGGAGCCTCTCGGGCTCTCCAGGGGCCAGGTTAAAACCCAGGTCCCTAGTTAATTTAGTGCATCCCCGTTAAATGTTTTCCCATGCTCCAGGCTAAGCTCCAATCCTTAAATGTGGGCCCTCTGAGCCTCCCTCCAGCTGCCCCTCCCTGCACACTCTTGTCCCCTCCTGTGTGTCAGTCACTCCCAGATATCCATCTCTGGTGCAGGCTCCTCTCCCAGAGTCCAAACCCCTGGCCCTGCCTGCTCCCTGGATATGCCCAAGCCCTTCCCACACTTATGCACCACATCCCACTGAGCTCAGGATCCTTCTTCCCCAAACCCCCTTCTAAGGACTGGTCTCAGATCAGATACCTGGGAGCTGATTTTGCTGCAGTATGCACATCCCTCTTTCTTCCCCCCAAAAGAGCTCATCCATTTCTGTGGTTTCCATAGGCAGCTGTCTGTCATCTCTTAGATCCGGTGCTCCATGCTCAGCCTGGAGCTGGCCAACTCCGGAACAGCCCCCTGGTGGGCCCGTTGCACTCCCCTCCAGCAGTGGCTCCCCACACCTGCTCCTCGTTGTGGTTCTCCATCTGTAGAGGGCCCTGTCCCCCCAAGTCACTGGCTAGACCCCTGGAGATGGCCCTTGCCCTGCCCCCCAGTCTGTCAATCCCCAGACTGTCCTTCCTGCCCCGCTTCTGTGCCATCTCATTCCCTCTGCACTGGCCCTAGCCCAGGTCTTCCCAGCCTCCCGAGTCGGTCTCATCCCAGCCCTCCAGCCCATCCCCAGGGGCCTCAGAGCTGGCCTTGCTCCTTGCTCACAGCCTGGCCGCAGAAACCCTGTTGCCCCAGCCTCCTCCAACATAGTCTTATGCTTCAGCTCCACCAAAACATACTGCTGTTACCCCTTCCTGCTCCCCACTCTGCTGCTTCCCTTCACTCCTCTCCCCTTTGCAGCTGCTGTTCCCTCTGACCGAGATGTCCTTTCGCCCCTGTTGGGCTGGCCATCCCCGGCTCCCCCCTCACCCTCAGCTCAGAGGCTCCAGGAAACCTTCCCAGCCTTCTCGGGCCTGGATGGTGCCCCTGTGGGCTGCCGTCATACCCTGGCCCAGCACGGAGCAGGCCTGGGGTGGTTGAGAAGCAAGCATCCCGGGGATGCTTCAGGGCCGGTCCTGCCGTGCAGGGAGAGGTGTGGCGCACGCGGACAGACTGTCGCGTGCCTAACGGAGGTCGCAGTGGCCACTGCAGGAGCCTGACGACCCAGTTGCTCATCTGTGGGACACTATGTACACTCCAAACCTTGAGGACAAGGCAGTGAGTGTTTTCTAAGAACAGACCAGGGGTGACTTGGCTTGTTCTGAGGCCCAGAGGCCCGAGAGAGAGAGAGAGGGCAGCTCAGGGTAATGTTCAGGGTAAACTGGCTCATCAACACAGCTGCATTCAGAGAGGAGGAGCAGGAGGTGAGCGGGAGAAATCTTCAGGGGCCAAGCCATTCAGGGCCTTGGCGTCAGGCCAGGGAGCATGGACTCTCTGAGGGCACTGGGGAGCCATGGCAGGGCTGTGAGTGAGGGAGGAGCAGGGTCAGCTCTGGGGCTGTGCGGAGACAGACCAGAAGGGGCAGGTGCAGGCGGGAGGAGGCCATGCACGGGGCAGGTTGCAGAGGAGGGGACAGGGCCCAGAGAGGGCAGGAGGGCAGGGCTAGGGACCGACAGACTGCTGAGGTGGGAGCGAGGATGCTGCCAGGGGTCTGGCCTGGGACTGGGCAGATGGCGAGGCCACCCCAGATCTGGAGCACAAGAGAGGGGGACCTGGTAGGCTGGGAGGTGGGGTGAGGGGCCACGGTGAGTGTTAAAGGGAACACCCAGCTGTTGTGTCCTCTCCAGGGAGAGGCCTGGCCTCCTCCGCGTGCCATCGAGCATGACCAGCCCACTCAATATCTGAGAATTCAGTGGCATAAGCTTGGCAGAAACAGACAGAAAACCCAAGGTGTGTTTCATCCCAGACGGTCCCTAACACACACAGTTCCCACATCTCGCCTCCCACCAACGAGATGGCGATTGGTTCCAATGCAGGGACAGACACTGACCGTGAGGGGCCTATAGCAAGGGAGAGCACAGTCGCACACAACCGTGTCATCGGTCCTGGGCAGGTCATTTGAGCGATTTCCACGGCTCTGCTGACTTCAGAGGCGTTTCACCTCAGGTCCCGGTGTAAGTTGGGCAGAGAGTACGTGCCTTTTTTTTTTTTTTTTTAAGATTTTATTTATTTATTTGACAGAGAGAGAGACAGCGAGAGAGGGAACACAAGCAGGGGGAGTGGGAGAGGGAGAGGCAGGCTTCCCGCGGAGCAGGGAGCCCGATGCGGGGCTCGATCCCAGGACCCTGGGATCATGACCTGAGCCGAAGGCAGACGCTTAACGACTGAGCCACCCAGGCGCCCCAGTACGTGCCTTTTAAAGACAGCACCCAGCCTGGGGTTCAGTCGAATATTCTGTGGTAGCTAATGTCCAAATGCCTGTTATGGGCCTGGCACAGTGCCAAGTGTCTCATAAACCTCATGTTGATTTCCAGACCTTTTCCTGTCATCTACCTCATTTCACTGATAGTGCCGCCGGAGGACTTAGGTCTTAGCCGAGGGCTCATAGCTGGTAGGGGGCAGAGTTGGGACTGCCCCCAGGCCTGCCGGCTACAGGACCCATCAGGCTTGAACTCATTTTGTGGATGAAGGGAGCAATCGGAGTGGAGGTTTTTAGTGTGAGCCCCCGAGGGCACCGGTGGTCTCTCCTTTCCCTCCTTAGGGACACCAAGGATGGGAAAAGGGGTCCAGCGGAGGAGGGGGCAAAGGGTGGGGAAGGGGGCTGCCCATTAATAGACAGCTGGGCCCCAGACTTGCCCCTCCCTCCATTCTCCTTCCCTCAAAGAGGCTTGAAGTGTTTGTTTTCTGTTAACACTTCTCTTGACAATTTAACCTTTGAAACCTTCTTTTTATTATGGCAAAGTTCAAGCAAATGCGGGAATAGAACAGCATGATGAGCTCCCGCGCCGCCAGCCTCCGTTGTCTATAATTATCCACAGTCAATCTGGGTTTCAGCTAAAGACCCCCTGCTCTCCCACCGCTGGGTTATTTTGAAGCAAATCCTATACATACCGTCTGGAAATACTTTAGTAGGTATCTAAAAGATAAGGACTTACAAAAAAAAGATCATCGTCACAGAAAGTTCCAAGGCTAAAAGCTCAAATCCTCCGGAAATCCTTGAACAAATCTATTAATACGTGGCTCAGATAGGCAAACCAGTGAGGCGGTTGCTGAAAGCTGTCGGCGTCGGAGTCGCTGGGGCGAGAGCGTGTGTGTGTGTGTGTGAGCGTGTGTGTGAGCGTGTGCGTGTGCATGAGCGCGCGCGCGCGCGTGTGTGTGTGTGTGTGTGTTAGAAATACAAATACCCGGGCTCCGGTCCTGGGCACCTGAACCCAGGAAGCCTGGGGAGAGCCCGGGAGCCAGTGGGAAGGACCATCCCAGGGTTGAGTGACTGGGGGCGGAGTGTATATGGGTGGGAGCTTGGCCCCCTGCCCCCGCCCTTCCCGTCGCCCGGCTGAGCCCGCGGCGCTGTCCCCACCTGCAGATGTTCGGACAGCGGCGCAGCGTGCAGGCTCTGGAGCTGGCGCACATGCTCTACTATCGCAGCACTTCCAACAACTCGGAGCTGCTCAGCGCCTTGGCCCTGCGCGCGCAGGACGAACATGCCAAGGAAGCTCTGCTGGCGCACAGCTTCCTGGCCCGGCTGCCCCCCGGTGCGCGCGGCCAGCAGGAAGGTAGGACTCGACCCCGCACGCGGTGGTGGGTGGCCCTGCCCTGAGGACCGCCCCCGCCACGCCCCCTGCCCTTTGAGGCTCTGCCCCCATACCATCGCAGCCCAGTGGTGACGTGGCCCCAACCTGGAACAGACTCCATCGAGACACCCCCCCCACACTGCAGGCCCAGCACTCCCAGCTCCAACTGGTGAATCTGGCCAATTTCCGGGGTGACCTTGGCCCTCAGCAGATGGGACCCCCACCGCCTCCCCTGAACCCAGCTTCCGATCTTGATGGACCTGGTCCCTCCCTGGGGTGACCTCCCTGTCCTGACCTTATCCTGAGTAAGGGTCTTGGATCATCAGACTCCTGGTGTGGCACGCCCTCCTTTGCTCCCAACTTCCCTAGCGCTCCTTCCAAAAGAGACTCTTGTTCCCTCCCGATGTGTGCCTCAGGTTGTCTCCTTTCCAACAGGAACCTCCCTGACTTGTCCGTATATGAGAGCCACAGAACTGGACCCTCCTAGGCCTTGTCCCACTTACTTGCTAGCCTCAACCGAACGCCCAGGCTTCTCCCAAACCCAGACCCCTCATGTTCCTTGCCCTGTGCCCTCCCTGCTGTCCCTTCCCGGTCCTTCCAGGTCCCAGTCACCTCCTCACAACGCCTACTTCTCTCCCTGCAGAGACCTCCCAGTGGCTCCAATCGGAGATAGAGCACTGGCTCCTGGCCCAGTCAGGCTGTGACGTGGCCTTCAATGGAACTCGGGCCCTGGCCCACCTGCAAGCCCTGACCCCCAGCATCGGGATGTTTCCACCCCCGGGCATCCCCAAACTGGACCCGTTGCCCACAGTCATTCCCGAGACCCCCCAGCCCGCACGCAGCGGTAACAAGCCCTGAGCGAAACCTCAGCCCAGCCTAGCCTCGCTCAGCCACCTGGGGAGGCGCTAAGCCCCGCCTCCTCCACGATAAGCTGTCAATCAAAGCTACTATGCTTCGCCCCTCTCTTAACTTCCACTCACCCACAGGCAATCACTTCCGTTACAGTCTATTCTTAAACAAAGCTAGCAATTGAGGCAGCCTACAGTTGCTAGGCAACTCCCTGGACAGCCAATCAAAGCTTTTTGGCTCGGCTTCTAGGCCATACCTTAGTCCTACCCCCACCGTAAACATCCAAACATGGCTTGGCTGAGGAGGAGTGTCAGCCAATCACAGCTGTTCAGTGTTACAAACCACTAGGCACAGGGGTTAAACCGTGCCCTCCCGAGGCCATAGATCACTTGTCTTTTTAGCCTACTCCGGGCAAAATGCCAACACATTCACCAAGGCGGAGCCCCCGTCCACAGCCAATGGGAGCCGGTTAACCCAGCTCTCTGGCCAACTGCCGATGACAGCTGCTGGGCACTTATCAACCTTAGGCTGCCAGTTGTCGCCGCACAGAAGCAACCAATCAATTTCTAAAGGAAACCCGATCTTTCTATCAATTGCCGCTGCTCCTCAGGCAGACTACCTGGTCAACCGCTGATCAGCTGGTCCAGGCTAAAGGGGTTGGGAGCCTTATGTCAGGCAGAAAACCGTGGGTCAGGAGCAATCAGAGACCATCCTCACTCCAAGACTCATTTCCACTCAGGCCCCCAACAACCTCAGGTGCCTTCCCTGCCCAGGTCCCTCACCCTTTCTGCAGAAACTACCTCGGTCTGGATCTTTCTTCCACCAGTGGCCTGTGCAATATTTATTGGTTTGTCAATTTCTCTCCATCCCCTCTCCCAAAGGAATAAATCATGTTTAATAAATCTGGATGCGTGGGATAGCTGCAGGGGTTGAAGAGAAGGAAAGCATCAGAATCCTGGAAAGAAGAGACTCGATCTCGGGGCGGGGGGAGAGGGGGATGCATTTGGGTGGGGCCTAGGCAGAGAAAGCCCTAGTCCTAGGGAGAGACTGGGTTCGCAGTTGGTGAAATAGACTGGCTGCGTGTAACAGAAGAGGATCTTAGAGAAGACCTAGCTCCTGAGGAGAGGCCCTGGTTCCCCAAAGACTGGGTCTTACGAACAGAGAAGATAGGACAGCCATGTGCGGTTGTGCAAATTGTTCACTGCACAAACCCACAAAGCCAAGGCACGGGCGGATGTAAAATCCAGCCATCTCCCCGCCCCCACATGTGTCCTGGTGGGGCTGGGTAAGCCTGGAGGGGGGGTGGGGATGGCATCTAATTTTTGCTAAGGTGTCATATGGGCTAGGGGTAGAATTGGGTGGAGGAGGGGAAAGAAGAGGGGCTGGGTCCTAATGACGGAGGTGTCTGAGTTCCAAGAGGGAAACAGAAAAGTCTTCCCAGAGGTGGGCGGAGGGGGCGGGGTGGGGTGGGGGTGGCGGCGGAGACCAACAATCTAGAACAACACACACCCTTCCTGGTTGAGAGAAAGACACCCTTGTACACGGAAAAAGAGGACCGGAAACCCACATGCCTGGTCCTTCCCCACAAGTGCTTAGAGGTCTAGACTCGGGAGGAATCCTGAGACAGGAGGGCTCAGGGCCTCAAGTCTGTGAAAGGGGAAAGGCGGCTGGGACCCCGGCTTCCTGTGTCTTGGTTTAGAAGGGACTGGGGGCCTGGAGCTGGACATTCTGAAGGCTGCTGCTGGAGGGGCTGTCCCAGGTTCAGGAAAGATCAGGCACGAGCAGCCTGGGTCCCTGCAGGAGGCAAGGAGGAAGGAAGGAGGCAAAGGCGGAGCAGGCGGTTAAACGGTCTTATTTTCTGGAGGAGGCCGGGGGCGGGGGCTTTGGGGCTGAGACGGAGGGGCCGGGCACCGGCAGAGGCAGCAGGGCGACGCGGGGCCCTCACTCCCGCTTCCGCAGGTGGATGTAGATGACGCCGCTGGCCAGGGCGAGGGGGAAGGCCACCCAAGCCAGGGCGAAGCAGTAACCGAAGCTGCCCCCCGGCGGGCGTTCCGCCAGGATCTCCTCGGCGTGAATGGCGTAGATCAGCGCCCCGGTAAACACCGCCACGCCTGCGGGGAGACGGGGACCAGGTGTCACGCAGTACCGGCAAGAAGACTGCATTTCCCAACAACCCACGGGGCAAAGAAGCCGCGGGAAAGCCAGGGCTCCGCACCGCTGCCTTCTGGGAGTTGTGGTTCGCTCCCTCAGAGCTCTGGAAGGAAGCTACCGCATGCTGTCCTAGGGCAATTTAGTTAATCTATCCATAAAATGGGAGATACTCATCCATAAAATGGGAGATACTATCCATCCATCCATTCATCCATCCATCCACTCATCCCTTCAAGGAATATCTTTGTGCCTTTCTGTGAGCCAAGCAGGAAAATAATGAATTAAAACGAGAGGGACTTTATAGGAACCTAAGAAGAGAATATTCCAGAAACTGAGGACTATGATAACTTAGTTCTCTGCACCTGAAGTCAAAAAGTTTTAAGGTATATAAACACCCTGAGGTGTCTGATACACAGTAGGTCCACCGGAAACAGAAGCTGGCTGCTATTATAAAATCACTACTATTATGAGTCAGAGTTCTCTCCTGGAGTATTACTTAGCCAACCATCTCCGCACCCCCTTCCCTGGGATCTAAATTATTTACTCACACCACTGTTCCCAGCCCCGGCTCCTTGAAGCTCTAAGTGTCAGCTTCGACGTGACTCAGAGACGCACACCACAAACCACTGAATCAGTGAAAAGTACAACTCTCTGTAAGTCCCCAGGCAGAGAAGTAGCCTATGGAGGCACTTCAGGTGGTCCTTGGGCTGTTAATAATTGTTTTCTTTGACCGGATGTCCATTCTCGGGGCCCCCAGCACCCGGACAGTCCCCTCCCTTCCCTTCAATTCCCCGGGGCCCGTGCTCACTGGTACAAAGCTGGCAGAGGCCAGTGGCATAGAAGAGCCCGCCTCGCCGCATGGTGTAGAGCTGGAACATGAACAGGATGAAGGACAGGCAGCAGAGGATGAGGGAAAGCACCATGAGGACCTGAACCGCCTTCAGCCAGCCTGCAATAAGGAGGCGATAGAGGTGGAAGTCACAGTAGGTCCAGAGTTCCAGCTCCACCGGCTTGCTCATCGTTCACTGCCTCCACCCCATTTAGAGCCATACAACTTTGGATGCTTAGGAGTATCACTTACATTGACCTTGATTCCTATAACGTTGTTAAATTCCCTTATCAGTTCTAGAAGCTATTTTCAAGATTCCTTAGGATTTTCTACATGAACATGTCCTCTGGGAATAGAGACATTTTTACTTTTTCCTCTGCCCTCTTTATACCTTTTATTTCTTTTTCTTGTCCTGTTGCATTCGCTACCTCCAGTACAACACTGAACGGAAGTGGTGAGAACAGAAGTTCTTGCTTTACTCTTAGGGGAAAAGCATTTAATCTTTCATTTTCTTTCACTTAGAAATTTAGAAGGATACAGCTCTTATCCTTTATAACTCAGATGAAACAGCACCGTAACCCCCCAACCTTCTTCAGGACGTTGGAAGGATTTAGCCCCACCCCTTTAGAACCTTAATGTGGTCCTGCTTCAACCCCTTGGAACTTGGACAAATTGGTCCTGGACATCCATTCCGAACACCAGTCCCATCTCCTTAGAATTTTGAAAACATAATCCTACCTGCTCAGAATCTTGGGAGCTTTCTCCCCATTCCTCAAACCTATAGCATGTGGCCTCCACTCTTTCTGAATCATAAAGGAGGGGGGCTTTTAGTCCATCCTCTCTAGAACATAAGCATATTGCCCCCCACCATCCAGATAAGAGGGTCATAATCAGCCCCACTCACTCAGCATTGGGGCCCAGACCTGCCCACTCAAACTTTGAGGGGTTCCCTAGTTCTTGGTCCTGTGAAGAGACCTGGGGTGACCCCTCCCCTTGCAGACTGGTTCCCTATCCCCCTCACCATTCTCGCTGACGTTACTGCAGGCCCATGTTTTGTTGTCATTGTTCCACGTGCAGTCATACCAGAGATTCAGGGACTCCTTCCCCGGGAGGGTCCACCAGGACTGGGATGGACCGAGAAAGAAACAAAGGCAGGGTTAGGAAAGGAAAGTGGGCGGCGTCAGGGAGATTGTGGGAAGGGTGAGGAAAAGGGTCAGGTGCTGGAAGGCATCGACCTGGGGAAGGCACGGATTTAGTAAGAAGGGGTGGGAGCAGTCAGGGGAAAGGGCGGGGTAGAGGGAGGCAGAACTCAGAAGGGTAGATGCTAGGGGAAAGGGGTGGGGCCCGAGTGACTTTAGAAGAGGGCTGTGGCAGGAGTCTACAGGACAAGATGCCCCGCTGCCGCCAGAGTAGGCTTACCTTGTCCAAAGTGGCCACAAAAAGCAGGATGAGAATGAGGATGTGAAGGGCAGAGACCACCAGCAGGAGGAGAGACATGGCTGCGGTGGAAGCCTGGGCTGGGGCGGGGTGGGGGGGTGTCAGGAGGTGGTTGTTTCAAGAGGGTGGCACAGGGGTGGGTGAGATGCTTCAATCCTGGTGGAGAAGGGGGCTGAGTCCAGACTCCTGGGGGTGATGGAGAAGAGTGCTGGGGGCCGTGACTCCTGAGTCTGAGCAGGGAGGAGGCTGGGGGCCCGGACTCCTGAATTCTCCAGGGGTTGGAGCAAGCCAGGAATGGACTCTTGGGTCCAGGAGGGAGGAGGACTAGCAGTGTGGCCTCCCGTCTCCTCAAAGTCCTGGTCCTGGGCACATATGGGCCAGGATATGAAAATTCAAGCTGATACCCCTCCAGAGTCATCAGAAGCTGGGGGCTTCCCCCAGAGACAGGCATCCTTGATTCACCCCCCTCCTCTCCTGGGTGGGGAGGAGGGGGACCCAGTGAGTCATCCAGTGACTCATCCCATGCCCCTGCCTCCAAGAACCAGGGAAACCCCAGTCTCTGGCTCTGCCCACGAGGTCCCCACCCCACCCTGTTGCCAGTCTGGTGCCTGCTGGACATCTTGTGGGAAAAATGGGCGAGATCCATGCTGGGGGTGTGAGGTTGGGGTTGGCAGGGGGAGGCTTGACAAGAAGGAGCCAGCCTCCCAGGACGCTTCAGTGTCCAGAAAGGGGGTGCCTGTAGTCCCCCAGATGTGGGGTGTTCTCTGGCAAAGCCCTGATCTCAGCGTCCTCAGGAGGGAGTGGACAGCCATGGGGAAAAACTAAAGGAAGTTTACCAGTGGAGGGCTCTGCTAAGAACCCCGAATCCTTGCCGGGCCCCACCCCTTCCCGAATCTCCACCCCAAGTGCTAAGAGATCACTTCTTAAATTACAGTGATTTCCATGGGGTCTGAGAGTGGGGGCGTCTCTCCAGGCCTGGGGGTATCCTTCCCAAACTGCTGCACTCCCAAGTAAATAAAGAAATCCTGTCCGAATAACGGACTGGAAACTTACCGAGAGCAGCAGAAAAAGTCAGAGTTGGAGTCTCGTCCCTTGCTGGGGCCTCCGCGCCCCGCCCTTCTCCTCCCTCCTTTCACCCTCTCGAGGCCCCCGCCTCTCTCACCGCCTTCCTCCCTCCCTCCCTCGCTCTCCCCTCTGGCTCTCTCCCTCCTTCTCCCCTCCAATCGGGAACTCTCTCTCTTTCTCTCTCTCTCCTTTCTTCCCTCTCTCTCCAGTCCTCACTGCCTATACCTCCTTCTTTCTCTCTCTTCTCTCTCTGCTGGTTTTTCTCTCTGCTCCTCTCAATATATACTGACCCTTTTATACCCACTCCCACCGCACCCAGCTGAGATCTGTGCCAGAGGGAGGGACTAGGCATTCTCTGGGCTCCCACCCACTGCCCCCAGACAGGCATCTTCTGGGGCTCCCTCCCAGCGTTGAGACGAGAAGTCCTTGAAGCCCAGGAAGTCAGGGTGGGGCAAGCATCGAGGAGAGGGAAGGCCTGATTCTCAGGCCTCCACACTGGGTCTTGTCCCGGGGCCGGATGTCTGCTTTCCCTGATGGGGCTTAGAACTGGATCCTTCGAGGAACGGGGGTCTGGGGGAGCAGGCCAGATTCCTGCTGCGTGGAGTGGGTTGAGAGCTGGGGTGGGGGGGGCGGAGATGGCCCCACAGTGGGGGTCAGGGGATGGAAAATGGGAACACGTGAAATTCTGGAAGAGGGCAGGGGGCGGAAGTTGATGCCAGTGCCATTATTTCCTGCCTCAACTGATTATTTCAACTCTCTGAGCCTCGTTTTCCTCATCTGTAACATGGGTACAGTAATACTAATAATACTGACAATATACTAATAGTGGTAGTCCTAATTCAGATACTTAATTCTAAATGAATAAGGTGGGGTGCCTGGGTGGCTCAGCCGGTTAAGCGTCTGCCTTCGGCTCCAGTCATGATCCCAGGGTCCTGGGATCCAGCCCCGCATCGGGCTCCCTGCTCAGTGGAGAGTCTGCTTCTCTCTCTGCCCCTCCCTCCTGCTCTGCTCTATCTCGCTCTCAAATAAATAAATAAAGACGATCCCAGGGTCCTGGGATCGAGCCCCATATCGGGCTCCCTGCTCAGCGGAGAGCCTGCTTCTCCCTCTCCCACTGCTGTTCCCCCTGCTTATGTGCTCTCTCTCTCTGTCATATGAATAAATAAAATCTTTAAAAAAATGAATAAGGTAATACCGTTACACTAACGCAGCCACACGTTCATTCCTTTCTTCATCAAACATTTATTGAACATCTATTATGAAACGGGAGGTCATAATAAAGAAAACAGACGCCTGCTGTTATCATGGAGCTTACTTTCCTGGTAGAGGCAGGCAGACCATAAAGAGAAAACCTACAAATGAAGTTGATAAATTTCAGACGGGTCGCTAAGTGCTTTGCAGGAAATAAAATAGAGTGGAGGTGATAAAGATGTGTGGGAGGAAGCTACTTTAAACAAGGTGATCAGACAAGGGCTCTGTGGGGAGGTGACATCTGAGCTGAGACCTGAGGACAGGAGTCATTTCAGTGCTGGAGGAAGAGGAAATGCGAGGCCGGAGGCAAGAACAAGCTCAGGTTGTTTGGAGAGCACACAGAAGGACCAGTGTGGCTGGAATAGCTGGAGGGAGTGGTAGGAAGGGAAATCAAAGAGGGCCCTTGAAGACTATGGGAGGAGTTTGGATTTTATTCTACAGGCAGTGAGAAGCCACTGGAGGGTTTTATTTTTTATTTTTTAAAGAGTTTATTTATTCATGAGAGACAGAGAGGGAGAGAGAGGCAGAGGGAGAAGCAGGCTCCCAAGGAGCAGAGAGCCCGATGCAGGACTCGATCCCAGGACCCTGGGATCATGACCTGAGCCGAAGGCAGACGCTTAACCATCTGAGCCACCCAGGCGCCCGCCACTGGAGGGTTTTAAACAGAAGTGCAGTACCAGGGACTTAATGTTCACTATTATTATTACTATTATTATTATTATTGTTGAGTTATTGAATCAGAGCGGAATGTGATTACTATACACCTGGGTCTCTTGGAAGGTTTGGGTGCTGGTAAAAAGTGAGGGACAGGGGACCAGGTGTCTGGGGTCCTGATATGGAATTGAGAAGTTGGAGGACTGAAATCCTAGGTTCTTGCAGGGGAAGGAAACTGGACGATGGGATTATCTTGATGGGGCCAGAGCTAGGGGTCAGGAGAGTGGTTGGTCATCTCAGCTCCCTGAAGGGGTGAGGGATAGGCAGTTCGGTGACTAGGCAGGTACTCAGGAGACCCAGAAACTGGGTACCAGTACAGCAGTCTACAGAGGCACATGGACTGGATTCAAACCCAAGCTGCTGTACTCATTCGCTGTGATTTTGGACAAGTTACTAATAACCTCTCTATGCCTCAGTTTATCTGTAAAATAAGGATAATAATAGTAAATACATCATAGGGTAGTTCTTAGAGTGTCCAGTACATAGTATGTGCTAGTTATACCAGCACCGGGGCCCTGAATGGATTTAGTATTGGGGGACTCTAGTTCAAGGTCTCTAGGATTTGGGGAAGGGGAAAATTCTTGGGTCCACTGGGCCCCGAGGCTAGAGTTAGGAGTACAGAATTAGGGTCCTGGGGACAGAGACTGGGGGGTCTGAATTCAGAACCCCAAGGAAGTTAAAAAGTCTGGGTCACTGAGGGAAAAATTAGAGGCTGGAGGGTCATGTGCTTTTCATGGAGTGTAGGCAAAGGGGACCAGACCTGGCCCTGGAAGGAGTCTGGAAACCAAGGGCTAGGGAGATGGAAATGTGAATGAGGGGAAGTAGCAAACAGGAGGCTAGGACTCTAAATCAACTTCCTAGTGGAATCAGCGCCAGATTTGGGTACCCTGGGAATGCAGCGGGGGGGGGGGGGCGTAGGAGGAGGTCCCTCAAGCTAGGAACCTGTGGAAGCGGGAGAATCAGGGATCCCGAGGGCGGTAACGGGATCTCCCCCTCCTGGGCCTCCAAGGCTAAGAGCCGAGCTGAGCGCCCACGGGCTGCTTCCTCCCACAGGAAACCGCAGGCTTCAGGCACACCCAGCCTGCAGCGAGCTGCGCCCACTGCCCGCCCGCTCCGGGGAGGCCCATGTGGGCAGCAGCCTACAGCCGAGGAGGCGTGCCCTGCGGAGCGAGGGGGTGTGGCCAGGCGGGGGCGGCACGAAGAGCTCGCGGCCCCGCCCACTTCCGCCTCTCTGTGCGCGGACCCAGCAGGCAAGAGGCTTCGCAGGAGGCCGTTGGCCGCGCATGCGTAGTGAGTCACTGCGGGGACCGGAGTTGGCGGTGAGCTCTCCTCCCTCTCACAACTCGCGGCATCGGCACGGTCTTCCTCATGAATCTTCAAAATAACGTGGTCTTAACTTAAGACACACATCTCTCGGGCCTCGTCCCGAAAGACCTCGGCCTAGCTCCAAAGCCTTCCAGACGTTTTTCTCCCAGCCCTGGTTCCATTGGGTCTTTCAGCTCCTGCCTCTCCCTCCCGAAAACATACAGCCCGCCCCTCAGCCCCTCGCTCCCCGTTAGCGCCTTCCAGACCTCCTTCCAGCGCCCTCCCACCAGGGCCTTATAACCACGCCCCTCGCAGGTCCGTGATGCTCCGGCGTTTGCAGGTACCCGTGCCCCTCCCCTCGACAGCCCCCCCCCCCATTGCCCCACCGCTCGCAAGGCCCGCAGCCCCGCCCTTTACGGATACTGGTGCCGGGTCCCTCTCTAGTCCCCGCAGCCCCTCCTTCCACAGGTACCGTGCTCCTTACAGGTCTCACGGCCCTCTCAAGCGCTGAAGCCCCGCCCCTCGTGGCCCTGCCAGCCCCGCCCCCCAAGGCACACCCAGTCCCTCTTCTCACAGGCCCCTCCCACCCCGCCCCTCGCAAGGCTCACAGCTCCGCCCCCGCAAGCTCTCCCAGCCCCGCCCCTCGCAGGGCTCCGGGCCACCCAATCCGTCTGTACCCAGCCGCCGAGGTTTCCTCTGGTCTTCGGGCTGCCCCGGCCCCTTCTCCCCAGCCTCCCCTCCCACGGCGCCTGCTGGAGGCCTCGGTCCCACCCCGGCCGCTGTCCTCAGGCCTCATTGGCCCTTTATCTCCCCAGTAACCAGGCCACAACAGTGAGCTTGGAGGACCTGGGACAGGTCAGGCACTCCAGCAGGTAGGGACCGGGCCTCGCTCCCCACAGCCGGCCGGGGTTTTCCCCTCCTCCGTGTCTCCCTCCACAAACAGCCACGCCTCAGAAATACTGAGAGACTAGGGGGCCTGTCCCCGCGCGCGTGAGTCCGAGTGGAAACACAAGACAGAAAATATGAGAGGTGGGAGGTCAGGAGGGGTGTGGAGAGAGGCCTGAGAGGTGTCCCCCTCCAACCCATTGGAGGACTTGAGACTCAAAGAGAGGCCAGAGCTGATTCTGGGGTCACCTTCCAATTCCTAGTCCCTCGCGGTTCATCCCCACCTTCCTTCCGGCCCTCTCCTGCTTGCTGTCTAAAGCGGTCCTGTGTCACCCCTGCAGGAGCCCCTCCCGCTTTGGCCAAGATGCCGTTGGGACACTCTGCAGGGAGCACCCGCTCGGAGGATGGAAGCGAGGCTTTCCTGGAAGGAATGGGTAATTCATACAGTCTTGCTTTTTTCACTCATTCTTTTCCTCAGTTCCCCAAGTTCCAGGTACTGTGCTGCAGCACACTGAGGACAGGGAGACCTTCCAGGAGAGCCCTCTAGCGAGGAACGCACATGCGTGGGAATGGAGGTGGAGCAGGGCGGAGGGATAGGCCAAGTCTGGGGAGTGGGGCAGTCCGGGAAGACTTCCTGCAGGAGGAGTAGTTTGAGTGGGGCTTGGAACTCCTCCCAGGAGTTCCCAGTGGGAGCAGGCAGGGACGAGTGTTTCAGCAGAGAGAACAGCATGTGGCTAGAATTGGGTTTCTCAGCCTCCACATTGTTGGCACTTGGGGTCAGATCATGCTTAGTCATGGGGGCTGCCCTGGGCATTGTAGGATGCTTAGCAGCATCCCTGACCTCTAGCCATTACATGCCATGAGCACCTTCCCCTGCCCCATCCCCACATCGTGACAATCAAAAATGCCTCCAGACATTGCCAACTCTTTGTGCGGGGCAGAATCTCTGGTTGAGAGCCACTGGGCCGTGGGGGGCGGGGAGCTAGTGGACCAGACTCGAGAGGTGGGTAGGGTCAGATCGTTGGGGGCCTTGAACACCAGGTTGAGGAGCTGGGACATTGTCCTGGGGGCCCTGGAGCTCCAAGGGAGGCTTGTGAGCAGGGGAGAGGCAGGGTCAGCTCTGGGGGTAGAAAGACCCGCTGAGGCTGTAAGGAAAGGCCGAGAGGCTGGGGGGAGGCTGAGGTGATGGTCCAGGCAGGACAGAAGGAAGCCTGAGACTAGAGGATGAGCTGAGAGTGAGGAAGGAGGATGGGACCGAGGACTGCTGGGTGATGGGGGCTGAAGTAGGGGAGGGAGTTGGAATGCTGTTCCCAGTTCTTGGCACCTATCCTCACCTTTCCCAAGTTCCAGATCGTATGTGGCAGGTCCCTGAGGAGCAGGAGGCCTGCCAGGAGCGCCCTCTAGTGGGAAAGTGTGCCCAAACCTGGGGCAGGAGTGATGGGAAAAATCCTGAGGTCAGCTTGGGGTACAGGAGTTGGAAGGGGTATAGGAGCCAAGATACAGAGCCGGAGGGCTGGCGGGGACTGCGTCTGCACTTCAGCTGCAGTTTGCGGGACCCTGAGGGAGCCAGAATTCCTAGGTCCTGGAGAGGAAGGGGCTGGGGCCTACTGGGTTCCTCCTGAGCCCCTTGGCTGGTCCTGCCTTCAGTGGATTGGGAGCTGAGCAGACTACAGCGGCAATGCAAAGTGATGGAGGGAGAGAGGCGGGCTTACAGCAAGGAAGTCCACCAGCGCATCAACAAGCAACTGTGAGCCCACTACTTGGTCCCGGAGCTGGGGAGGGGGCTCTTCGGGGGGCTGGGGGTCCGGCTCCTGGCTCCAAGGGGGGAGGGCCGGCCCCGAGTCTGGCCTTTAGTGATTCTGAGCTCTGCTGCTTGCTGGCTTGCTTTCCCCCTCCCTGCCTGGGCAGTGAGGAGATCCAGCGCCTGGAGGGGTTGCGAGATAAACTTAAGGTGCAGATCAGCGTCGCCCAGAGCCAGGTCAAGCGGCTGCGGGACAGTGAGAGGCTGGAGAACATGGGCCAGCTGCTCAAGTGCCGGCTCCAGGTACAGGCCGAGGTCAAGGAGCTACAGGAGCAGACCAGAGCCCTGGACAAGCAGGTGGGTTCTGAGACCAGACTCCGTGGATCCCACTTAGGGGCAGGTATCGGAACTGCTTTGAGCCTTAGCTTCCTCGTCTGAAAAATGGGCTTATGGAAAGCATCCTCGGAGAGTTATGTTCAGGCTCTAGAGGGAATAGGGGTGTTTCTTGCTTAGCACTGTCCCACACATCCCAAAAGGGGGCTGGTGTGGTTAAAGGGGAAAGGTTCACCTCCTGGAGTCAGCAAAGCCTGCATTAGAATCCTGGCCCCGCCGATCAGAGCTGTGTGACCGAGGGCAAGTCTTTACCTCTCTGGGCCCTAGTTTCTTCATCGGCAAAAAGAGGATGTTGGTAATGCAGCGGAGTCCACATAGGTTTCCAATGCCTTGACCTTGGCAACAATGTGACTTTTGTAGGTCAGTGTTCTTTCAGGTTTTTTTTTTTTTTTTTTTTTTTTTTCTTTTTTAAAAAGTTTTTTATTTATTTATTTGAGAGAGAGAGAATGAGAGAGAGCAAGCACATGAGAGGGGGGAGGGTCAGAGGGAGAAGCAGACTCCCTGCCGAGCAGGGAGCCCGATGCGGGACTCGATCCCAGGACTCCAGGATCATGACCTGAGCCGAAGGCAGTCGCTTAACCAACTGAGCCACCCAGGCGCCCTTCTTTCAGGTTTTTGTGACCATGACCTCCCGAGGCAGTTCATACACATGTGGATATAAACACACACATACATCTCAAAGAAAAGTTTCACCAGGTAATACTGATTTTTTCTAGGTGGGATTCATTCTGCGATTTTCTATTCTAGTCTTCATTTAAAAAAGTTGCTTGCCTAGACCAAAGGATTTCTTGCACACTGTTGGATCACAAACAGGACTTTGAAGGTTACTTATATCAGTGATCTGTATCACTTTCCTATTTTTGCTGTAACAAATTACCACAAACTTGGTGGCTTAAAATATAATACAAACTAGGGGCGCCTGGGTGGCTCAGTAGGTTAAGCATCCGATTCTTGATTTCGGCTCAGGTCGTGATCTCAGGGTTGTAAGATCGAGGAGATCGAGCCGTGGGTCAGGCTCTGCGCTCAGCACGGAGTCTGCTTGAGATCTTTTCTCTCTCTCTCTCCCTCTGCCTCTCCCCCCACTCGCTCATGTGCACATGCTTTCTCTCAAATAAATAAATCTTAAGAAAAATAATACAAATGAATTATCTTACAGTGGCAGAGGACGGAAGCCCAAAATTGGTTTCACTGGGCTAAAGTCAGGGTGTTAGCAGGGCTGCATTCCTTCCGAAGGCTTTGGAGGAGAATCTGTTTTCTGACTTCTCCAGCTTCTAGAAGTTGCCTGCATTGCTTGGTTTATGGCTCCTTTCCTTGTCTGCAAGGCCAGCAGTGGGCTGCTGAGTCTCATGTGTATCGCTCCCACCTCTTCCTTCTCTGATTCGGACCCTCCTGCCCCCTTCTTTCACTCGTAAGGACCTTGGTGATTGCACTGGGCCCACCCAGGTAATTCAGGAGAATCTCCCCATCTCAAAATCCTTAACTTCATCACATTTGCAAGGTCCTTTTTTGCTATTCAGGTCATAATATTCACAAGTTTCAGGGATTAGGATGTGGACATATCAGCGGGGGTTAGGGGGGTGGGCATTATTCTATCTACCACATAGTTGTTTTCTTTTTTTAAGATTTATTTATTTTTTAGAGAGAGAGAAAGAGTGTCGGGGGGGGCTGGCAGAGGGAGGGGGAGAGAGAAACTTAAGCAGACTCCACACTGAGCGGGGAGGCTGACGCGGGGCTCGATCTCAAGACCCCGAGATCAGGACCTGAACTGAAACCAAGAGTCGGTCGCTTAACCAACTGTGCCACCCAGGCTCCCCTATCACATAGTTTCCTTACATTTGACTTTCAATCAGTTTGTTTGTTCAGCCCTCAGTAGCCCCCAAGCTGCCTTTTGGAAGCTGAATTCTGATTCACACACACCACCCTTTTGGCTATTTCATGATAGTGCAGTGGCTTCCTGGGTGTTGACTGCTTGAATTAGTTTTCCTCAGTCTCTCACGGAAACTCATCAGAGTCCGGCCCAAACAGGATGATTTTATTATCTTGACTCTGTGATTTGCTTTGCCCTAACAACCTTGATTATGGAGAACTGTAGATCCGATGGGGGATAGGCTCTCTAGAGTATAGCTCTGTGAAGTTCCCTGTAAGGTCAAGATAAGATGTAGTTATCTGGTGGCATTCATTCATCAAACAAATATTTATTGGAGTGCCCCCTAAGTGCCGGGCCCTGTTCTGGGTGTTGAGGACACGGCAATGAGCCAAACAGACAAGGACCCTGTTGTAATGTAGTTTACATTCTACTGGAGAGACAGATAATAAGCCAAATCAAAGCTGAAGAAAGAATTTATTCAGAATAAATCATCTAGAATCCACCACAGAGAGACAAAAAGATAGAAATATGGGAGGGTGGTTAAGAGACATTGCAGAGGGATGACGGGGTGGCTCAGTCGGTTAAGCGTCTGCCTTCAGCTCAGTCATGATCTCGGGGTCCTGGGATCGAGCCCCACATCAGGCTCCCTGCTCAGCAGTGAGCCTGCATCTCCCTCTGCCTGCCTCTCTCTCTCTGACAAATAAATAAATAAATAAAATCTTTAAAAAAAGAGAGAGATATTGCAGATACAGTGGAGTTAAATATATGTCTAATAAGAGTTTCAGAAGATGGGGCACCTGACTGGCTCAGTCGGTGGAGTGTGTGACTCGATCTTGGGTTGTGGGTTTGAGTGCCACATTGGATGTGTAGAGATTGCTTAAAAAAATCAAATCTTTCTTTTTTTTTTTTAAGATTTTATTTATTTATTTGACAGAGAGAGACACAGCGAGAGAGGGAACACAAGCAGGGGGAGTGGGAGAGGGAGGAGCTGACTCCCCGCCGAGCAGGGAACCTGATGTGGGGCTAGGTCCCAGGACCCTGGGATCATGACCTGAGCCAAAGGCAGACGCTTAATGACTGAGCCACCCAGGCGCCCCAAATCTTTCGTTTTTTAATAAAAAATTTTTAAAAAGTTTCAGAAGAACAGGAAGAGAATGGGACAGAGATAATGTGTAATAAGATAATATCTGAGAATTTTCCAGAACCAATGAAAGAACAAATCCACAGATTCAAAGATGCCTTAGAGTCCAAAACAGGATGAATAAAAAAAAAAAAATCCACTTATATAGAAGATAGAGAAATTTCAGAATATAAAAGTAGCCAGAAAATAAGATATTACTTCCAAAGGAGCCATAATTAAACTGACAGCTGATTTTTTAAAAGAAATACTGGAAATCAGAAGATAGATTATAACTTCACTGTTCTAAGAGGGAAAACTGTCAACTTAGAATCTTATACCCAGGGGCACCTGCGTGGCTCAGTCAGTAGAGCATCTACCTTCAGCTCAGGTCATGATCTCAGGGTCCTGGGATGGAGCTCCATGTCGGGCTCCCTGCTCAGCGGGGAGCCGGCTTCTCCCTCTCCCTCTGCCCCTCCCCCTGCTTGTCCTTTCTCTTGCTCTCTCTCGCTCTCAAATAAATAAATAAAATCTTTAAATTTATACCCAATAAAAATATCATCCATGAATGAGAGAGAATAAACATTTTCTGGCAAAAAAAAAAGGTAAACGATGTAGTTTTTCACAAACTGTATGTGTTAATGGACCAACTTTTAAAATTTCCAATCTACTACTGACTGCTACTTTTATTTTAAATTTTTATTTTTTTTAAAGATTTTATTTATTTATTTGACAGAGAGAGACACAGCGAGAGAGGAAATGCAAGCAGGGGGAGTGGGAGAGGGAGAAGCAGGCTTCCCACGGAGCAGGGAGCCCGATGCGGGGCTTGATCCCAGGATCCTGGGATCATGACCTGAGCCGAAGGCAGATGCTTAACGACTGAGCCACCCAGGCGCCCCCTGACTGCTGCTTTTATAAGGCTTGTGCTTTATGTGACTTGACACATACATTCAGCAGCACCCCAAAACACCATTTCTGATGCTTGCTTAAATGCTTACTCTCATTTTCTGAGCCTCTCACATCAAAGACTGATGACAGACGGTCCTTGGACTTGTACCTGTTTATAGCACCGTTCTATGTAGAAATAAAAAAGTATTTGATAACATTCAGCATCCATTCATGCTAAAAACTCTTAGGAAACCAGGAATAAAAGGAAATTTCCTGAATTTGGCAAAGGGCAACTATAAGCCATCGACAGAAAATATCATATTTGATAACAAAACATGGAAACGATTATCTTCGAGATCAGTAACAATATAAGGATGTCAGCTAGCACCACTTTGTATTTAACATTGTGCTAGAGGTTCTATCTGGTGCCCTATGGCCAGGAAAAGGAAAAAAAAAAAAAACAATGGAAACATTGGAGAGGAAGAAATGAAATTGTCATTGTTTGTAGATCATGTATTTGTGTACGTGGAAGATCCAGAAGAATCTAACACCAACTTATTGTAATTAATAGGTATTTTAACAATGTGGCTGCATACAGAATTAATATGCAAAGTTAATGGTATTGCCCTGTATTAGCAATAACTATTATAAAATAAAAGAAGAAAATACACATTTATAATAGCCAAAAAGAAGTACCTATGAAGAAATCTAACAAAAGTGTGCAGGACCTCTATGGAGTAAATTGTAATCTTTTATTGAGGGATAGTAAAGAAGAGCTTAATAAATGTAGAGATCTATCCATAGATTGGAAGAGTTAGTGTCATAAAAAGTCAGATCTCCAAATTGATTTATAGATTCAATGTAATCCCAACCAAAGTACTGAAAGTTTTTCTTTTTTTTTGAATGGATGGAGTTGACAAGCAGATTCTAAGGTTTATATGGAAGTGCAATGGACAAGATGACTTAGACTGACTTAAAAGAAGAACAGTGTGAAAGGATTTGCTTTATCATTTATCAAGATTTATTATAAAATTCTTGTAATTGATGCAGAGCTAATCAAATGGATCAATGGGACAGAAGAGAGAGCCCTGAAAGAGACCAATGCACATGTGGACACTTGACGTATGACTTCAAGAAATGGAAAAAGAGGACTCTAATAGTGGCGCTGTGAAAATTGGATATTCATATTGTAAGATGAAACCAGACCCTTACCTCACCTTGTACCCCCAAAACTAATTCTGGATGGACCAGAGATCTAAATGTGTGAAGGTGGGGAAGGATTTCTTAAATAAGTTATAGAAATCTCTACTTCTAAAGGAAAAGATTCACTTCCCAGGACTTTAAGGTTATTTTCTGTTAAAAGAGTGTGCAAAGTCATGGAATGGAAAGTTATTTGCAACACATGTAGCTGACAAAGGACTAGTATCAAGAACATAGAAGGAGGGCGCCTGGGTGGCTCAGTTGGTTAAGCGACTGCCTTCGGCTCAGGTCATGATCCTGGAGTCCCGGGATCGAGTCCCGCATCGGGCTCCCTGCTCAGCGGGGAGTCTGCTTCTCCCTCTTCCGCTCCCCCCTCTTGTGCTCTTTCTCTCTCTCACTCTCTCTCTCAAATAAATAAATAAATAAAAAATCTTAAAAAAAAAAAAAAAAAAAAAGAACATAGAAGGAACTCCTAGAAATTATTGAAGAGTCAGCCCGATTGTATTTATTTACTTATTTTTTAAAAAGATTTTATTTAAAAAAATAAAAAATGAAATATTTTATTTATTTGAGAGAGAAAGAGAGAGGGGCAGAGGGAGAAGTAGATTTCCTCTGGAGCAGGGAGCCTGATGTGGGAGTTGACCCCAGGCCCCTGGGATCATGACCTGAGCTGAAGGCAGACGCTTAACCGACTGAGCCACCCAGGTGCCTGCCCAATTTTAAAAAATAGTCAAAGGATTTGAGCTGACACATCACAAAATAAGAAATTCAGATGTCCAATAAACGTCGGAATTACTCATCACTCATTAGTAATCAGAGAGGGGCAAATGAAAATCACAATGAGAGTCCATTAAACACTCACCAAATGTTCAAAAATTAGTGTCCCCAAATACCAAGTGTTGGGGAGAGAAGGAGCAAGTGGGAACTCCTAATGAACTACCGTTGAGGGTATAAATTGTCACATGTATTCGGAAAAGTTTTTTTTCCCCCATTATCAATTAAATTTACAGATAGACATACCCTGTGATTCGGGGTCACCCCCACTTGGCATGGTCATCAGAAGCAGTCTTGAGTTCCACCTGACATCCATGCTCACAGGATGCAATAGGCTATATAACTTGGTACCACGTTCACTTTGTAGGATGATGGAGGGCAGGAAACAACAGCATCTTGGCATGACAGCATCAAACACACCTTCCCTGAGCATCCAGGGACTGCTGCTCGGCACCTCCAGTTGGGAGATACCGCGTGAGCGGCTGGGTGTTGCCCACTCTGGAATAGGGAGGCTTCATATACAAGAGGAGTCACTTCTCCAACAGCTCATGAGGATAGGGTCTAAGTCAAAGCCCCCACCAGGAGCATACTCAATTATAAGAAATTCCCCACAGGGGCGCCTGGGTGGCTCAGTCAGTTGAGCGTCCGGCTGTTGATCTCAGGTCTTGATCTCAGGGTCGTGAGTTCAAGCCCCTCGTTGGGTGTGAAGACAACTTAAAAAAAGAATACCCGGGCGCCTGGGTGGCGCAGTTGGTTAAGCGACTGCCTTCAGCTCAGGTCATGATCCCAGGGTCCTGGGATCGAGTCCCGCATCTGGCTACCTGCTCAGCGGGGAGCCTGCTTCTCCCTCTGCCTTTGCCTGCCACTCCCCCTGCTTGTGCTCTCTCTCTCTCTCTCTCTCTGTCAAATAAATAAATAAAATCTTTATTAAAAAAAAAAAAAAAGAAAACCCCACAGAGAAACCAGGTTTCTGTTTAGTGCTGGTCACGTAGGCCCTAGAGATCCATGAGCCCACTCTCGGTCCTTCTAGTCCAATGTAATTCACCAATCAGGGGTCATTTTTATAATAAACACTGTTGCCTGGGAACGGAGCTGGCATTCCATATTTACCTTAACCCAGTATGTTTCCATGGAAACACCCTGTTGGAAGAGAGTAAGCCAAAGTCACCTTCTAATAGAAAACAGGTTTAGATCTATTGTTAACTCTTCCTCCCGCCCAGCAAGTACACTCCTGGGCACATGCCCTGGAACCAGGATTCTTGTAAAGGAATGTTGAAAGAAGCATTAGTCACATTAGCCAGCTCCAAACTGGAAGAAACCCACATGTCCATCAGTATTTGAATGAATAAATAAATTGTGGTGTATTTATATCATGAAGTAGTATACAGTGATGAAAAATGAATGCAACACAATTACACACAGCCACAAGGAAGGAAGCAAGACATAAAACATACAGGTAACATGATTTCATTTACATAAAATTCAAAATCAGGCCAAAGTAAACTTTTGCTTAGGGGTACATACATGGGTGATAAAACTATTAAGTAAAAAAAAAAAAAATGAGTTTCACTTGAGGAAGTATGGTAGACAGAATGATGGTCCCCGCACCCCCACCAAGATGTCCACACTGTAATCTCGGGAACCCTTGAGTATGTTACTTTACATGGCAAAAGAGACTCTGCCGATGTGATTAAAGATTTTGAGATGGGGAGGTTACCTTGGATTGTCCCGGTGGGCCCAATGTCATCACAAGGGTCCTTATAAGGGAGAGCTAGGAGTGTCAGAATCAGAGAAGATGATGTGATGATAGGGAAGATGTGAAGAAGAGAAACAGGTTGGAGTGGCCACGAGCTAAGAAATACATAAATAAAGGAATCCAGCTTCTAGAAATTGGAATTCATTCCAGTGGAATGAATTCTCCCCTGGAGCTTCCAGAAGGAATGCAGTGAGAGTGTCCCCTGCCCCCTGCCCCGCCCCAACCTCCTTCCTGGGGACCACACTCAGCATGTCTAGCATCCAGCTGCTAGAGTTTTGCACTGTCTGTGAGCATCTGTGCTTTATCTCGGTTTATTTTTTTTTTTAAAGATTTTATTTATTTATTTGAGAGAGTGCGAGAGAGAGAGCGAGAGAGAGTGAGCAAGGTGAGGAGCAGAGGGAGGAGACTCCCTACCGAGCAGGGAGCCGGATGTGGGGCTCGATCCCGGGACTCCGGGATCACGACCTGAGCCGAAGGCAGCCACCCAACTGGCTGAGCCACCCAGGTGCCCCTCGGTTTATTTTGTGCATGTGTCAGCAAGGTGTGTCCTAAGGTATCAGAAAAACCTAAGAGAGGTTATTTTTGGGCTAGGGGAATGCTATACATTTTTTTCCATATGAATTAATGGTAATTCCTTCTTCACTTTATGCCTGTTTGGCTTATGAAGGGTCTCATAGGAATGCTCTACTTTCAGATAATGGGGAAACCTATACTCTCGTCTTGGCTGTAGTGAACATATCCCAAGGTGACCCCGTGTACTACCCACCCCTTCAGTGGGGGCAGAACCTGTGACTTGCTTCTGGCCCACAAAATGCAGCACACGTGAAGGGATGTCACTCCCTTCATTAGGTGTGCTCTGTTAGACTGGCCCCTAGTAGACTGAAGAGAGGTGCTCTCTGGCTGGCCATGAAGATACAAGCTGCCATGCCACGGAAAGGGCCACCTGGCAGGGGACCACGCGATGAGTCCAAGATGAAACCGCAGCCCTGCAGCTCTGGGAGACCCCACGCAGAGGATCCAGCTGAGCTGTGCTGGACTCCTGACCCATGGAAACTTCGAGATCATAGATGGGTATTGTTTTAAGCCACCAAGTTGGGGGTAGTTTGTTTTGCAGAAAGAGAAAAACGAATACAGTGGTTAATTCCAAGCTACCAACAATTTAACTCATATAATTCCTGAAAATGGAACAATCAGCTAGCTTTCAAGAGCTGTTCCGGGGTCCAGTCTTGTTCTGCCAACAGATCTACTTGAAATAAACCAGTGTTTTCATCCTAACAACCTAGAGACCATTTGGGGGAAGAAAAAAAAAATATGTATATATATATATATAAATAGAAAAAAAAAAAAACCTATTTCATTCTCCAAAACTACAGTTACTTACCTGTGGGATGTTTGTGCCTTTCGGTCTTGGAGTCAGATTGGACTTACCACTCTGACTCCATGCTGATTTCTGTGCAGTACTTGCTTTTCTTTCTTTCTTCTTTTTTAATTGAAAATTTTACTGGGATAATTGTAGCTTCACATGCAATTGGAAAAAGTAATACAGAGAGATTCTTTGTACCCTTTGGCAGTTTCCCCCACTGGTAACATTTTTGGATGTTTGGTTTTGTATCAGGGCAATGGCTAAAAACGCGGTTTCACAAAGATGTGACTCATTGAAAGGAACATGGCGCCGCCTTGTGTTGAACCTGTGAACTGCCTTGAGTTGGTAGCTCACGCAGTGTCTGATCCACGTCGACGTTTCTCCTTCAAGACTTAATATCCCCGTGGTGCTCCCTTTGAGTTTGCAGCGATGCTCTGGGGTGCCCGGGTGCATGCATTAGTTTTCTAGGGGATGCTGTAACTAAGTACCACAAACTTTGGGTGGCTGAAATGACAGGAATTTATTGTCCCACAGCTTTGGAGGCTGGGAGTCCAAGACAAAAGTGCTGGCAGGGTGGCGTTCTCCCTGTATGCCCGTCTGTGTCCAAATCTCCCCTTTGCGTAAGGACACTGGTCGTATTGGAGCAGAGTCCACCCTAATGACCTCATCTTAACGTGATTATCTCTGTAAAGACCCTGTCTCCAGATAAGGCCACATTCTGAGGTACTGGGGATTAGCACTTAAACATAAGAATTTGCAGTGACAGGGGTGTGGGGGGTGGACAGGACATAATCCAACCCATAACAGCACACAAATTGGGAAACACAAATTTTTTTTTTTAAGTTGGCGCCACACCCAGCGTAGAGCCCAACATGGGGCTTGAACTCACAACCCTGAGATCAAGACTTGAGCTGAGATCAAGAGTCGGACACTTAAACAACTGAGCCACACAGGCGCCCCGGGAAACACAGTCTTAAGCAATGCATGTATTCATTTGATCTGCATGTTTTATTGAGAACCTACTCTGTAGGTTTTTGTCAAAAAAGACAAAAATCTGCCCTTGTGGAGCTTCCAATTTATTTGGAGAGACGGCATGCCCCAAATAAAGATGAACACAGGAATGAGGACGGGTTGGCAGTGGTTTCACGCATAACAAGACACAGGGATTCTAATGGCGCCCGAGCTCATTCTCACCATCTCTCAGTCTCTTGTCTCCACTTTGTCTACTGGCCTCATCCTCCCAGGAACCCCGTGTGCTGGGGACTATGACAAAACAAGTCCCGGAGTCCCATCCATCCAGCTCATGCATTTCCCCCAAAATACCAGGAAGGGATTCAGGCTGGCTCAGCTTGGGTCGGTCCACCGGTCCATCCCTAGGACAATCACTGTGATTGTCGGAACCTGGGTCATGTGGCTGGCAAGGTGCCTTGTTGTGTTTGGAAGCCAGAACCACATGGAAGGTTGGGCATTGTTAGCAGAAGAGGCAGAAGAAGAAGGGCATCATTAGAACAGATGGCTGGGGCCACAAGGATGGCAGATGGCAGCTACGCTCAGCCACTCACCCTCTCTTGGTGCCTCAGTCTCTCCCACATTCAGCCAACAAATAGGTTATCTTCCTCTTTCATCCAGATCCAGGAGTGGGAGACCCGGATCTTTGCCCATAGTAAGGATGTCAGGGCCCCAGGACTCATCCTGGATCAGAAAGTCAAGATCCGGCAAAGGATCAAGATCCTAGAAGACCAGTTGGACAGGGTGAGAATCATCCTCTTGGCTCTTTCCAGACCTGATCTCTGGGCATTGGGGGGAAAACTGATCATGGGGTCAAGTTCCAGAAACGATGGACCAGATTCCTGGAGGGAGGCAGGCCTGAAACACTGCGCTCCCAGAGAAGGATCAGGAGACCCGATCCTGGATGGATGGAGGGTTCCCAAGGAAAGGAGACTGATGCCTGGGTCCTTAGGGTGGTTGGGCAATGCTCTCAGGGTCCCCAAATTGGGAACGGGCTCCACCTCTGACAAGTGTCCACTCCTTGGCTGAGTGTGGAAGAGGGAGGCAGGCCAGGCCTCAGACGGACTTTTGTACACCCCTCACCCCCCGCCAGGTCACGTGTCGCTTTGACATCCAGCTGGTGCGGAATGCGGCGCTGAGGGAGGAACTGGATCTCCTGCGCATTGAGAGGAGCCGCTACCTGAACGTGGACCACAAGCTGCAGAAGGTCAGTGGCCCTAAAACCCAGGACCCCTTGGCCCAGCCGGGGTGGAGGAGAGGATTCAAGAGTTACCCCACCAACCCCAACACTGTGGCCTCAAGCACGGAATCAGCCAGAGTCAGATGCCTCTAACAAAGAAAGCAGCCTCGTTCAGACTTGCAGAAGCCAGAGATGTCATTTTGAATATCATCAGCCAGGGCAATCAATGAGCCAGCAAAACCACTTATATTCTGTGGGTATCTCTGTAACCTTTGCTGTCCCGTGAGGACCCTTCCTTTCTCCTCCACCTTCCCTTCCCTGAGAGAATGGTACAAAGAACTCTAGCCTTCACCAAGATTGATCATTTGCCATATTTGCACACACACACTCTCTAATTATTATTTTTACTGAAAATAAGTTATTGTTATGATTGCTGAACTATTTGAGAGCACACGGCAGACATTATGCCCCTAAGAACTTCAGTGGGTATGTCCTAAGTTTAAGACCATTTTCTTGCAGAAACACAGGGCAATTATCCAAGTCAGGAATTTCAATGTTATTACAATTCTAAATAGTCCCTGTCTAAAGTTCTCCAATGGTCCCAATGACGTCCTTTATAGCTAATTTGATTTTCCTGCTCCAGGCTCCCAGCCAGGGACCCACACTGCATGTGATTGTCCAAGGCTCTGTTTTTGGAACCATCCCTCAGCCCTGCTTTGTCGTCATGACTTTGGCATTTTGGAAGCCAGTCACGTTGTACAAAACGTACAAACCCTCAACATGGGTCTGTCTGATCTTTCTTCACGATGAGATTCGTGCTGCGCATTTTGGGTGGAATATCTCAGAGGTGATGTTGTGTCCTGGGTGCGCATTAGGTAGGAGGTACAGGATGGAAGTTGGTCCCTTAACTGGTGATGTTGATGTTGGTCCCTTGGTCAGCCATGTGTCTCCAGTGTTTTCCCTTTGTGAGAAGTAAGTGGAGCTCCTCGGAGACCACGTAAATATCCTGTTGCCTGGCACATTTCCACTCGGTTGTTTGGGCATCCATTAACGGTTCTTGCCCGGATGATGATTACCGTCATAATGGCTCCTGAATGGTGATCTTTTATTTACCTCTCTCGTTCCTCCTATGAGAGGAACGTTGTAAGAGAGCGTTTTACTTAAGGAAGAGCTTCTCATTCTTCCTCGTGTACTTGTGTGTTATCAGTAAGCATTCGTGGGTTCTCACTTTGCTCCATGGCCATCATCATTCATTATGATGTTCAACTTGTCCCAGAGAAGGGAGACAAGTTAGTGGGAGCTAGTGGGAGCCCTTCAAGCTGGCTTCTGTGAGCTTTTGATGTGCCCTTGGTTGTTGGTTATTTTTTTTTTAAGATTATTTATTTGAGAGTGAGAGAGAGAGAGAGAGCAGAGTGGGGGGAGGGGCAGAGGCAGAGGGAGAAGCAGGCTCCCCGCTGAGCAGGGACCCCCCCCCCAACTCGGGGGCTCGATCCCAGGACCCTGGACTCGATCCCAGGACCCCGGGATCATGACATGAGCCAGAAGCCAGACTCTTCACCGACTGAGCCACCCAGGCGTCCCCTGCATATGTAAACCTTAAAGAGGGGTTCCCAAACCAAAACTACTCCAAAAGGTATTCCAGAGAAACACCATTTCCTCTCCATCTCTTCCAGTTCGTTCCCTGTGTGTGTGTGTGCGTGTGTGTTCATATACATATGTATATGAATGACTGTATGTGTAACACACTTTATATGTGTGCATATATGTATATTGGATATAAATATATACACGTTATATTTGTGTGTAAATATATATGTAATTTCCTCCCTCTTTCTCCCGAAAAGAGCCCTTTTTACCCATAATACTGCAAAGACATTTCTTTGGAACTAGAAAACAGGTTCGTGTGGTCACCATTATGAAATTCAGGCAAATTGCTGAACAAGATCACAAAGTTAGGTCGGTGCTCTTCAGAATGTTCTGGGCTGACGGTTCCGCCGGAATAAGCCCTCTAAGCTGGCGTTCCAGCTCATCAGTTTGTCATTCCCTGTACTCGGTACCCCTTTAAGATCCCTTTCCCCCGCGGCCACTAATGAGGAAGGT
Organism: Neomonachus schauinslandi; assembly: GCF_002201575.2. Classification (NCBI taxonomy): domain Eukaryota; kingdom Metazoa; phylum Chordata; class Mammalia; order Carnivora; family Phocidae; genus Neomonachus; species Neomonachus schauinslandi. The sequence goes on from NC_058418.1 coordinate 7,729,659, forward strand.
CCACACATCTGGATGGCGCAGGAGTCCCCCGTTCTTGTAGGGGAGCTGCCGGGCCTAAGAGAAAGCCCTACAGTGAGGAGCTGTAGGAATGACATTGGTTTTGTTCTCCCACAGGAAATCGAGCTTCTGCGACACATGGTCAGCTCCCTAATGGTCTCCTCGGCAGCTGCCTACACTGTCAGGTAGGGACCCTCCTGGGGCCGCACAGAGCTCAGGCAGTACGCACCTTGCCCTAAGGCTTTGGTGGGAGGGGTCAGAACTCTAGAAATAGACTCTCATAACCTATTATTTTTTTTTTATGGGGTGCCCCTTTCCCTCCTCCACTGACTTCTCAGTTCCTCGGGCAAGGCCCCACTCGTTGAGTGTATGGATTAACCTCTTTGGCCCCAGTCTGTTAATAGCACATAGCACATGGGGTGTGGAGAGAATGAATCAAGATGGTGTATGCGGCCCCTCAGGTGGCAGGGGCCAGGGGGCTGGGGAAGCATCGGGGCCTGAGGGTAATTAGATTGCTACTTATCAGTATTGGCTGAAAGGGACAGAGATCCTATTGGGCCACCTTCAGATGGAGTCATGTGTGTGGAATCCAGAAGCCCATCTCTGTCCCCGGGGCTGGCTTTCTTTTCTTTTTCCTTTCTTTCTTCCTTCCTTCCTTCCTTCCTTTCTTCCTTCCTTCCTTTTTCTTTCTTTCTTTCTTTCTTTCTTTCTTTCTTTCTTTCTTTCTTT
>NC_058418.1:7730394-7732089 GCF_002201575.2 Neomonachus schauinslandi
TTTCTTTCTTTCTTTCTTTCTTTCTTTCTTTCTTTCTTTCTTTCTTTCTTTCTTTCTTTCTTTCTTTCTTTTTCTTTCTTTCTTTGCTAAGACACACATAACAAAATTTACCACGTTGAAATGTACAGTTCAGTGGCATTTAGGACACTGGCTTCTGGGTCCAAAACGCTCCCATCACCCCAAAAGGAAGCCAGTACCCAATATGCAGTCACTCTGTCTTCCCCAGTTCCCTGGAAACCACTGGTTTCCTTCCTGTGTCTACCGACTTCCCTGTTCCAGGCATCTCATGGCAGCGAGTGACTTGGTGTCTGGCTTCCTTCGCTGAATGTAGCAGTTTCGGGGTTCACCCATGTTGTAGCCCAGATCAGTATTTCCTTCCTTCTTGGGGCTGACTCTGCAGTTTCTCGCCTTTGGTCCGCCACGACCCCTTCAGAGCCCCCACTGCATCTCACAGCTTCTGCTCATGCATGGCTTCCAGGGAACTTGACCTTCAGAACATGACCTTCTGTGGCTTCTCTCCGCGCATCCTTCTAGCTGCAGCTCCCTGCTCTTGCATTCTTAGCCCTTCTCAATTCGGTTTCTGAGAGAGAGAATCCGAGTGGCCCGGCTCCTCTCTTCTGCCAAGTGCCACATGTGGTGGGAGCCTCTGCCCATGGCGGTGGGCGGTGCAGCTGGGTACAAGAACAGGGTGGTCTCAGCTGGAAGGCCCTGCGCGGCTAGCCCGCCGACACTCCCGGTCAGACCAGCGAGGGTCTCCAGCGCCTCCTTGTTGGATGACCCGGGGCAGGTCGCGTCCCCTCTCTGAGTCTGTTTCCTCCACTGTGACATGACCATAATAACGGCAGGGCCTGGCTCTCAGCAAGTCGGGGCCCCTCTTCCCTGTCTCCCGGTTGGCATGGAGCCCAAGGCACAGAAAGAGCTGTGAGTCCTAATCCCTGAAGGGCAGCCACCAGCACCTGGAGGTGTCACTGGGGCTTGTGGGCACCAGAGGAGGCTTCCCACCCAGGAGGACTGATGTGCATTGGTCTTAAAGGAATCTGAACAGAGCAAGAAGCTGGTGCTCTGGGTGGAGGCAAAGCTGTGAAGGTGGGAACTAGAATGGTCCATGGGCAGGGACCTGAGGACACTGGCCTGCTAGTCTCCTGATATGATGACCCTCTGACTTTTGACCCTGTGACCTGGGAAGTAGGTTTGGGACCCTCGGAATTTACAGTGCGCCGCGCTGTGTTCAAAAGCTTAAAAGCCACATTTTCCGACGGGCAGGCCCAAAGGGGCTCAGGGACAGAGGTTTCTAGAGCGTCCGCGATACCTCAAAAGGGTGTGCACATCAGTGCTGATGATGTCATCCGTCTGTCCAACATGAGGCCCTGAAGGGTTCAAGCCTCTTATATTTCCAACCACACGACCCCCAAACTCCAGCACCATTACCTTATCACCTGGGTCTGCCCCTTCTGGGCCTGAGTATAATCTCTGACTGTACCCTCCTCACCATCCCGCCTCCTGGTCCATGGCTCACGCGGTCATGCCCAGGCCTCCCGGACGCCCCTGTGCGTGCCCTGCAGCAATGCCGCATCAGTCCCTTCCATGGCCCAGCACACCCCCCAGGCCCCCCCCCCAAAGCCCCCCCCCCCCCCCCCGCGCCCCCCGCCCCCCGCCCCCCCCCCTCGGTCGTCGCCGTAGCATTAAAAAAAAACT
>NC_058418.1:7732189-7734180 GCF_002201575.2 Neomonachus schauinslandi
CTAGGTTGCTAGAGCTGAGCGAGGAACCTAGAAAGTTTTCTGCCTTTTGTGACCTCGGGGAAACTGCAACCTGATTCTGCCCCCGCCCTGGGACCCCAGGCTGACCCCGATCCCCCAGTCTCCCTGACTCCTGGGCTCACTTACCCACGCCCACCCCACCCCAGGGAGGAGGCAAAGAGCAAGATAGGCTTGCTGCAGGAGAGGGCGGAGAAGGAGGTGGCCCAGAACGACTCGGAGGTGCAGATCCTGCAACGGCAGATCGCGCACCTGGAGCAGCTACACCGCTTCCTCAAGCTCAAGAACAACGATCGGCTGCCCGACCCCGCGGTCGTAGAGAAGCGCGAGAAACGCGGTGAGGCGGGGGCCAGGCCGCCAGGCCCGCGGGGCTCGGGGTCTCCCGGGGCGGGGCGGGCGGGGCGCGCGCGGCCTTCGCTCAGCCCACCCAGGTCCTGCTGCGCCCTTGGCCGCCGCGGACGCCGACCTCAGCGCCCCTCCTCCCCCAGCCCGCGAGGTGGCCGAGGGCCTCCGGAAGACTTCCCAGGAGAAGCTGGTGATGCGCTGTGAGGACGCCATGAACAAACTGTCCCAGCTGACAGGGGAACGCGACCCGGACATGCTGGTGGAGAAGTACCTGGAGAGTGAGTACGGGGCCGCGCCGGCGGGGCGGAGGGAGGAGGCCCAGGCGCGGGACCCCCGCACCCCCCCCCATCCCGGCGCAGGCTGAGCTCCGTCCCGGTAACCGAGGGCCTCCTGGGGGGCCCTGGGGACTCCGGCACCTGCGCTGGAGACTCGGGGCGTCAGGCGCGCCCTCCTCGCCCCTCTTCGGCCGCCCAGCCTCTGCCCCTCTTGCCCTGTCCCCAGTCTCTCTCCCTCCCCGTCTCGGGCCTTCTGAGCCCTTCCTTCTGGGTGTGTGTGTCTCCCTCTGGCCTGCATCTCTCAGTCCCCTCAGTGTGTCTTTATGTCCGTTTGTTTCTGGGTGTGTCTGTCTCCCTGCCCCCCCCCCCCCCCCCCCCCCCCCCCCCCCCCCCCCCCCCCCCCCCCCCCCCCCCCCCCCCCCCCTCTCTCTCCACATCTCCCCTCAACCTCTGTGTCTCTCCCTCCGGGTACTTGTTGCTGTCCTCTCCCGGGTCCTGGGCTCTCTCCCTACCTCTGCTGTTTTCTCGCCCTCTCTTCTCTCTTCCTCTGTGTCTCTGCGTCTCGCAGTATTTCTGGGCCTCTCTTGACTTTGCCGCCATCTCTTTCTCTTACTCTGACTTGCTCCGATGTCCTCTGTGTCCCCCCTGGCTTTCTGTGCCTCTCCCTCTCCGTCTCTCTTTGCCTCTGCGGGCTTGTGTCTGTGTTGTCTTTCTCGACATCTGTCTTTCCCTGTCCCGTGTGTCCGTCTGTCTCCGGCTCTCCGGACCCGCCTCTCCCGCCTCTCTCCAGTGGAGGAGCGCAACTTCGCGGAGTTCACCTTCATCAACGAGCAGAACTCGGAGCTGGAGCATCTGCAGGAGGAGATCAAGGAGGCGCGTGAGGCCCCCTCCCCGCTCCGCTCCCCCCTCCCCCATCTCCTCTGCGTGCGGCCGCCCCCCTCCCCGAGCTGCCCCGGGCAATGGGCGCCTGCCCCGCCCTGCAGATGCAGGAGGCCTTGGCGAGCACGCGCACCAGCGAGGATGACGTGCGCGCGCAGCAAGAGCAGCGGCGGAGGGACTTGCAGCAGCGAGCGGACGAGGTGCACGGCGAGGCCGTCCGGGTGGAGGCCAGCTTCCAGGACCTTCGGGGGCAGCTGGAGAAGCTCAAGGCGGGTGAGCGCCTGGCCCAGCTTTTTCATGTGGGAGGATGCGGTGAGCCACCCGGAGGGCCCAGCCCGGGGCCCGCCACGGGCAGACATTCCACAGCGTCTTTGTGCCCTGGCTTGTCTGTCCATCCCGTATCCTTCCTGCCATCCATCCTGCCATCCACCCTGCCATCCACCTTGCCATCCATCCTGCCATCCTTCCTGCCATCCA
>NC_058418.1:7734280-7877581 GCF_002201575.2 Neomonachus schauinslandi
TCCACCCTGCCATCCACCTTGCCATCCATCCTGCCATCCTTCCTGCCATCCTTCCTGCCATCCTTCCTGCCATCCATCCTGCCATCCACCCTGCCATCCACCTTGCCATCCATCCTGCCATCCTTCCAGTGTAGAGTGCTCAGGAGTCAGGCTGCCCTGGGTTTGAAGCCAGGTCTATCATTTGGGAACGTTGGTGTGTGGTTTCCTGGGCCTGATCCCCCCTGGCAACGGGATGGCAGTGTGTACTTGGTGGGTTGTCGTGAGAATTGGATGGGCTCACCGACGGGAAGCTAAGAAGGTGGCCGTGGTGCTGGTGAGCAAGCCAAGGAGCCGCCTCGTGGTCACACACAGTAGGAGCTCAGGTCCAGGAAGATCCTCCTTTTCTGTCCTGACCATGACCATGACCCCATGACTATGACCATGACCATGACCGCTGCACCATGCCTGGTGTTAAGTGAGGAGTGCCCCGAGGACAGGGGTGGGAGGAGACCAGCAGGGACCCTGGGTACTCACAACCATCCCAGGGCCTAGCACGGAGGACCCTCAGGCACCCTGGGAGCCTCAACTCTGCCGGAATTGGCTGGGCCCAGTACAGAATGGAAAGGTAGGGCCCTTTGTTAAACAAGACAGGACAGCAGAGCACCAAGCCCAAGGCGGGGCCCTCCTGAGTGCAGGCGCCCTGAGCCCCTGCACCTGCCGCTTGCTGAAACCGGCAATGCTGGGTGGCTGCAGGCTTCCTGGAAGCGGTGATGCTTGAGGCTGATTTTGAAGGATGAGTATTTAACTGAAAAGTTGGAGGTAGAGGGTACTCCTAGCAGGTGGGGTCAAGGCCTGGAGATACTTGTAGGAATGTAGGCTTTTTGTGTGGAGACGGGGTGCAAGGGTGTGAGTGGGAGGGGGAAGGCGGCAGATTGTGAAGAGGTGCCAGGCTAGAGCACTGGGGAGCCATGGGAGGGCTGTAAGCAGGAGAGGCCATGGACGGGGGTAGGGGGGAGGAGGGGAGGTTGGAGGAAGAGCAGGATGATGGAGAGGAGGGGACCGGACCCAGAGGTATCGGACGGATGGGCAGTGGGGGGGGTTGGAGGGGGTCGCACGCACAGGGTCTGGCCTGGCGGGGGTACGTGGGAGAAGGAATGGGTTTGGGGATGACCCTGAGCTCAGTTGAGCCCTGTGGGGGGATGTTCAGGGAGAGACCCCAGGAGGAAACCATATAGGAGTCGGGAGCTCAGGTGGAGGCAGCTCGGGGACAAGCGGTGGAGACGCAGTGCCATGGGCTGCAGATTTGTGTCAAGGTCACGGGTGCCTTCTAATGTCACTAACAATAGCCAGTTCCCCTGAAACAATAACCAGATACAAGCAGGCCACCCACGGGCCAACTGTGAGAGCCGAGGGTGGGTCATGACAGTGGCAGGGGGGCCAGCCGAGGGCCACGGCTAATTCAGTCAGGTGCAAGTGGGGGCCAATATTAAAAAAAACGAAGAAGGCAGCCTTGGTGGTGCATGGCTGTCCTCCGACCTCTCCCGTTCAGCACCCATGTGAGTGCTTCTCTGGGCGGGGGGCGGGGGGGGGGATGGGGCAGTGTGGGGTCACTGGGTGGGATGGAAGTCAGGTGTTTCTGACGGAGCTGCGTGAAGAAGGCCTTGAAACTTGGTGGTGCCTTTATCAGCTTTCCCGTTGCCCTCCCTCGCTTTGTGCCTTCTGTGGTTCTGAGCCCCGTGGCCAGGCCCACAGCCACGCTTTCCTGCTGCCTGGCTGGCTGAGGGGGCAGCGAGTGGAGACTCGAGGGCAGCAGAGGACGGGCCTCCCAGCGGGAGCTGAGTCTGTGACAGCCTGTCCCCCCCCCGCAACCTCAGACATCCAGCAGCTCTTCACCAGGGCCCAGTGTGACAACACCATCATCAAGGACCTCCTGGGGGTCAAGACCCACATGCGAGACCGGGACATTGGCCTCTTCCTGGGCCTCATCGAGAAGCGGCTGGTCGAGCTCCTGTCCGTGCAGGCCTACCTAGATTTTCAGGTGGAGATGTAGGAGGCTCTGGGGGGGGCGGGGACAGGGAGCCCAAATCTTGGAAGCCGGGACCTTGGGGATGAGCTGACCGCTGGTTTATCCACCCTCTAGAACTACACCTCCCCGAGCTGGGTTAACACTGCCCTCCTGGTTCTGGGCCAGAGCCCTGAGGATCTTCCAAAGAAGATGGCCCTGCCTCAGCTCCCTGAGAACCAGTGAGGCACAGGGCAGGAGGGAGGAGCAGGGGAAGGCGATTCCGTGGGGGCAGAGGGACAATGAATGGGATGGAGGGTTTTGGGGGAGTGGGTGCTTTGGGGGGGACCAGGAGGAGTCGGGGCTCCAGAGAACTGAACTGGCCCCAGGGAGACCAGAAAGGCAAAGGGCACCCAGGCTGGCCAGAGCATGGCTAACGGTCTCTGGGTATAGCAATGAGGGGCCATCGGCCTTTTGTGGCTACGAGTGTCCTCCCTTCCTGCCTTCCCCCCACTTTAGGGAGGACACCCCAGGCTTTGAGGCCAAAGATGACGCTCCAATGAGCGAGGAAGAGCTCCGGAGCCAAGTGACAAAGCTGGTGAGGATGGGAACCTGCCGGGTTCGGGGCAGGACCTCAGCCCTTTCCTGGAACCTAACTCGCCTCCCCCACAGCTGGAGGCTCGGGAGCTGGCTGAGGCCATGAAGAAGGTCGATAGCACCCCGAGCGTCCCCGGCCTCTCCAGTACCCAGAGGGTCACCTCCGGCTCACCCTCGGTGATCGCCAAGAACCCCAGTATCATCCCTGGGTCCATCCTGAGCCAGAGGACTAGTGGCATCCTGGTGTCCAGTGGAGGCCATGCCACTGGTTCCAATGTCGGCCGTGTCACCTTTGGTGACCCCGGCTCCAGCACAGGCCACGTGACCTTTGGTTCCATCAGCGCCATGGGAGCACCGCTCTCCAGCTGGGGCTCAACGGGGGGCCGTGTGACCTTCAGAACCCCCAGCTCTAGTAGCTACCTGGGGTCCACTGGATACGTGGGGTCCAGCGGCGTCCACGAAAGCCATGCAGGTGCGGAGAGCAGAGGCATGGGGTCAGAATCAAGTGGAGGCCTCGGGTCCAGCAGAGGCCAAGTCTCGAGCCCTGACCCCACCTCCAGCACCAACAGGGGCTCCACCACCAGCAAAGACTAGGGCGCCCACCCTGCCCGTGGCTCCTTGCTAGCCTTCTCGGCATTTCTGCCTCGAGGTTTCCCCGTGACTCTCCACGGCTCTCTTGCGCCACATTTGTCTGCGCCTGCCCTGCACCTGCCCTGCACCTGCCCTGCACCTGCCCTGCACTGTGTCCCCGTCTGTTTCCATCCGCTCCTCGCCATGTCCTCAGCTCTGTTTCCTGGTCCCTTTCTGTTCCCAACCCTCCTTTCCCTTCCTGTCTCCCAATTTCCTGTTCTCCTGGCTTCCCGTTCAGCGTGTCTCTGTACTGGGTTCACATCTCTCCCCCCAGCTCTGCCCTAACCCCTCCGGCTGTCCCCCCCGACCACCTCCTGTTTCTGCTTCCTCACCTCTAAGCCCCACTCCTGCATCTGTCTTCCAGGCTCTCCTTGTACCTCATGTCCCTGTCTCTGTAGCTCCTCCTTCCTCACCCTCCCCAGGAGCCCCCAGTACTGAGCAGCGGGGGGGAGAATTGGAGCAATGATGTCAGGGTCAGCATGAGCTGTGAGCAGAGGAAATAAAGGTCAGAGCCTGAGTTTGACCCCAGCCTAGTTACAAGTGTGTATGTGCGAGCAAGCTTGAGATGTGGCTCTTTCCTCTACCTCCAGCCTGGAAATGTATGACCTTGTCCCTATTCCCATTCATTCATTCATTCGTGCATGCATTCATTCATTCATGCATGCATTCATTTAAGATTCATTTATTTAGAGAGACAGAGAAAGAGAGAGTGAGTGGGGGGAGGGGACAGAGAATCTTCAAGCAGACTCCCCGATGCGCAGGGAGACCGACGCTGGGCTGGATCCCATGACACATGAGCTCATGACCTGAGCCGAAACCAAGAGTCAGATGCTCAACCGACTGAGCCACCCGGGGGCCCCTGTTTCTTTTTTTTTTTTTTAAGACCACCACATTTCAGGCTCTACCGAAAACTAGGATGTATCAGTCAGGATAGGCTGGGTTATGCTCCAGTAACAAACAAGCCCAGGATCTCAGTGGCCTCATGCAGCAAAGGTTTATTACTCACCAGTGTTACTGGTCTTTTATGGGTCACCTCAGGGCTCTGCTCCACATCATCCTTGTGACCCAGGCTGAGGGAACAGCATCTCTCTGGAGCGTTGGCAATTCTTTGACACTGGGAAGAGAGAGAAAGTGGCGAAGCTGCAGTGACTCATACAGCTTCTGCCTGGATATGAAACATGTCACTTCCACTCGGCATCTGTTGGCCCAAGCAGGTCATTCAACGATGTGTAACTTCAAAGGGGAGGGATGGTGGGAAGTGCAGTCTGTCCATGTGCCTGGAAGGAGAGAGGGAAAAGAATATTTGAGGACCTCCCTAACGCCGGGGTCACAGAGATAAAGCAGACTGTCCCCTCCCCGCTGTGGGCTGGTTTGGGAGGGAGGGGGATTAGAACACCGTGGGTCACTCTTTCGGGTCCTGCTGAATGCCCTGTCTAAATTTAATATGACCAAATCCAGACAGATACTCCATCATCCACCTTCCCAGTCAAGGAAGGTAATACTCTGGGCCTCGTTCTCCTTAAAATAGGTGGATGATTGTGCACACCTCAAAGACTTTTTGTGCGAAGAAATGAATTGGTCCACATGAAGCCTTAGAAACAGTACCTGGCACATAATATAATGCTCAAAACTATCTGTGATCATGTGTATGATGGTCCATGAAGGGAAATTGACATAGTGCTTCTCACTTGTTCAGATAACCCAGTCTTCCTCTCTCCTCACCTGGCCCTATCATCTGGGGAGGCCCCCCCATTGCTACCTATTTAACAACTGGCTTTTCAGGAAAAAGAATGAAAACAAAAGCAAAAACCTTGATTTGTAGTGCCTGCCCAGTCCCAAACTTTTTAAAAATGGAAGTTGCCTTAAAATTTTTGACAGCAAAAAATCTCAGTTCCCAATGAACAAAGCTAATGCCTCAACAATTTTAAAACTTTAACAACAAAAAGAAAAAAAAGTCTCCTTGGTACCAGTACAAAATCCTGATCTAAAAAGAAGGCACTTTGGGGCGCCTGGGTGGCTCAGTCGTTCAGTGTCTGCCTTCGGCTCAGGTCATGATCCCAGGGTCCTGGGATCGAGCCCCGCATCGGGCTCCCTGCTCCGCAGGAAGCCTGCTTCTCCCTCTCCCACTCCCCCTGCTTGTGTTCCCTCTCTCGGTATGTCTCTGTCAAATAAATAAAATCTTTAAAAATAAAAATAAAAAGAAGGCCCTTTATATATATAGTTTTAAGATTTTATTTATTTGAAAGAGAGCAAGAAATATCACAGAGGGAGAGGGAGAAGCAGACTCACTGCTGAGCAGAGAGCCCAACGCAGGACCATGACCTGAGCTGAAGGCAGTCGCTTAACCAACTGAGCCACGCAGGTGCCCCAAGAAGGCACTTTAAATAGCAGGAGGATAGGGGCACCTGGGTGGCTCAGTTGGTTAAGCAACTGCCTTCGGCTCAGGTCATGATCCTGGAGTCCCTGGATCGAGTCCTGCATCAGGCTCCCTGCTGGGCAGGGAGTCTGCTTCTCCCTCTGACCCTCCCCCTCTCATGTGCTCTCTCTCTCTCTCTCTCTCATTCTCTCTCTCTCTCTCATTCTCTCTCTCAAATAAAATCTTAATAAATAAATAAATAAATAAATAAATAGCAGGAGGATAGTCTCAAGATAAACCAGGATGTACTCTTGTTGGTACCGTGGACCCCAAATGGACTGGCTGGTCTTACCTTCCGGGCCCCAACCCAAGGAGCATAAGCTAGTTGTGATCAAAGCCTTCTAGAACTTTTTAGTGGGATATCATGACTTCTGACCTCCGGGAGGTCAGCTAGGTCCTTTTTTTTTTTTTTTCCCCCAGCCAGGTCCTCTTAAATGGACAGCGCTTGACCTCACTGGCTTGACCCTAAAAAAAAAAAAAAAAAAAAAAATCTGAAGATGGGGATTAATATATGCTAATGCAGGAAAACCCCATTTTTGCTCCTTTGCTAGATCACAGAGGTTTTAAGGAACTTTTCGCTGCAGAGGGTTATCTTGGACCTGGGTCCTGAGCTGGAAAAGAAGGTGTGGATTCCTGCTTTATATGAAAACTCTAAATGACCTCCACATGGGCGGGGAGTTGGGGGGTAATGTTGGGGGGCATCAGAGTTTGGTCTCGGCTTCAGTAATTGTCCAAAATATGCCAATCAATGTTGGCTTTGGCCTTGCCTCTGGAAGCATGAATTACCACCTGCATATTTCAGTGTGATATCCCTGAACTTGTGGGTGCTCAGTGATGTTGCAATCACGTAGGTTACTCACACACACACACACACACACCATCACAGGGTCATTTATAGGAGCAAAACACTTTAATTGGACTTCCTAACTTTTGCACGTGCACTTTCCAATACGGGTAATCTGGAACAACAAATTGTATATTCTCTACCGTGAAGTTCTATCAGTCCACAGAAATATAAATGCATATTTTCACTGCAAGACAGGCTGGTGGTACCAATCATTTTTTTTTTTATTGTACAAGTGATGATTTCTTGGTACAGAATTTTAGGTACAAAATTTACTAAGAAATTCCTAACAACAGCACACACATTTGAACAGTAAGGGAGTATGTTTGCTAGACGACTCTAGGAAGGATACTACTTCCTTTTTGAATCAACAAACGTTTATAAAAATTTAAAAGACTAAGAAGGGCGCCTGGTTGTCTCCTTTGGTAGAGCACACCACTCTTTTTATTTATTTATTTATTTATTTATTTATTTATTTATTTATTTGACAGAGAGAGAGACACAGCGAGAGAGGGAACACAAGCAGGGGGAGTGGGAGAGGGAGAAGCAGGCTTCCCGCGGAGCAGGGAGCCCGATGTGGGGCTCGATTCCAGGACCCTGGGATCATGACCTGAGCCGAAGGCGGACACTTAATGACTGAGCCACCCAGGTGCCCCGAGCACACCACTCTTAATCTCAGGGTCGTGAGTTCAAGCCCCACATTGGGCATGGTGCCTACTCTTAAAAAAAAAAAAAAAAAGTAAATGAGAAAATTAGGGTAACAGAAATTAAGTTCTCTCTTAATTCAAACCTTTGTATTTTGGTGTAGCTTTCAGACTAAAAGAAAATTCCTGGGGCGCCTGGGTGGCTCAGTCGTTAAACGACTGCCTTTGGCTTAGGTCATGATCCCAGGGTCCTGGGAGCGAGCCCCGCATCGGGCTCCTTGCTCAGCAGGGAGTCTGCTTCTCCCTCTCTCTCGGCCTGCCGTTCCTCCTGCTTGTGCTCTCAATCTCTCTGTCAAATAAATAAAATCTATCTATATATATATAAAAAATTCCTGTTTGGAATTAACAAGCTTCGGGGTGAGCCTGTGAGTGTCTGGGCAGCCAGCAGGGGTCGCCACCTTTCACGCTCAGGCATTCCCGACGTTCGGTCGTATGTGGTCCGGGTACCATTTAATGCCACGTGGGCTCACTAGTTTTATTTGTAAAATAATCCATCAGAGTCATGGGATTTAATTTTCCATCATGCATATGGGAAAAGAAGAAAAGAGGAAAAGGCTATTGATCTTCTGATCTGATGAGAAAGCTTACTTGTATTTGTAGAGCCTACATGCAGGAAGTCAGCAGGGCAGCAAATGATCAAGTAAGACAACCCATCGGGGTGAAAACCTTCCAGAGGGAACAGTCACTGGACATGGCCACAATTATTATAGTTTTTGGCATCCCAGAAAACCCTGTAGAAGTTGCTTCTGAGTAATATTAATAAGGAACAGGGCAAGTTGGAGGGAGTTAGAAATTTCCAGTCTCTCTGGTGCACCGGACAAAATTAATATTCTTGTAAAAAAAGTTGTCTTCTTCACATCTTATCAACTCAGATCCTTTGAATTAACTTTATGATAAAGAACGCTCTCTTTTTTCCTTATAGTTGCTCTTTCCCCATTAGTTTGACAAATATTAAGTACGTACTATGTGCCATAATTGTACTAGCTTCCGGGGATAGAAGAGTGAACAAGAAGTGTAAAAACTGGTATTGCAGGAAGGAGATGGAAGTAGCAGCTCCCTTGGCTTCTGGACGTGCAAGTGCCATTCCCGTGCTCACATCTGGGACCTGGAGTCTCATCTTGGTGTGGAGCGGAGTCATGACCACCTGCCCTATCCACTGTCCGCAAGGACTTCCTCCTCTTTCTTTCTGAAGACAGGAAGGTGAGCACAGTGATCCCAGGCCCTCAGCAGCCCCTCCTCCAAAGCTCTCATGAACCACTCTAGCAGGAGGGATTCAGGCTGACCCTGACTCTCAACCCCCTCGAGGGTCCTAGACCTACACTGAGCAGACCCTTCTCTGCCTTCCCCTGGTCCAGGGCTGGGCTCGCCGTTTATAGATGGTCACCGTGAGCCCAGAACACATCCGAGGCCACTGACGGAGAAGCCAGAGAATCAAACCGGGAATGCTCTTGGTTCCCAGGCAAGTTCCCAGCACCCCCCTCGATATCACAGTCACTTCCCCTTTGGCCCTGGGTGCGGAGAGGGATGGATGGAGAATGCAGGCTCGCTGGATCAAGGCTGTAGCTGGGAGACAAAACGAGTGGCTTCCCAATCCCTGCTTTTGAGGTGGGGGTGGGTGACTTTCCTGGTAGTGGTGGTGACATTGGCCACCATGGTGATGATGGGTGTCGTGGTGGTGGTGGTGGGTTGGGGGTTGTGGTGGTGAGAGGGAAGGTGGCGACGTGGTTGACAGCGGGGATGATGGTCATGCTGATGATGCTGCTGGCGTCAGAAGGGGGGGCTGTGGTGATGGTGGTGGTGAAAGCGTTGTTGGTGTTGGAGATGCTAGCGTTGTCACCTCAGCCGAAGACCCTTTATTGCCATTTTAGATCCACTCTGTTCCATATGGAGACTCGCATTTCTAAGCGTGAACTCATTGGGATGTCATTAATCTACATTACACAGAATAGAAAACCAGCCGGCCAGTGCAGCTCCATCTTACTGGCAAAAACGGAGAAAGGACTGAATTAAACTGTACTTAATAGCAGTGAAATTCGGAGCATTTAGTGAATTCTATGCTCCAGGAGCGAGGCAGAAACTAACACTGCAGCATACAACCTGTGTGGCCTTGGACAAGTGTCTTTACCTCTCTGAGTCCAGTTTATCTCGAAATCTGGGGGAATCCCTGGTGACAGCACAAGGTGGTGGAATAATACTGCTAGGGAATCGTCGGAGTGCTAACCCTTTTTCCATCGTAACCTTTGTCAGCTGGAAACAAAACAAAACAAAAAAAACCCAAAACACAAAAAACCTGAAGATAATCTAGGACAGTGGCAAACACTTTCCTAGATTATCAATGGAGACTTGTTAGAGAGTCAGTAAATCAATTTAAGGGGATCTGACCAGAATTTCAAAATAGGAACAGAGCAGAATTTTAAAAATATATATATCATGCTGTACAGGGTGGCATTTCCTGAAGCTATGTTAATGTGCGATGATTTCTTACTGTGCATCACGGTCAGAAAAGTCTGGGAGCCTCTGGGAGACGGCCCCCAGCCTCGCACTGATTTCCAGACCCCCGCCGGGACCACTCCCGAGAGCGTCTCCCTTTCAGACGCGATCCCACCTCGCCCACAGCAAACCTCCCGGTCTCCCGGAGGCGCTGTGTTGGCGGGACTCGGCCGCCAGGTGGCGCGCGTGCCCCGCCGCGAGCGGGTTCTGCTCGGTCTGACCGTCCAGGCCCCGGTTTCCTCCTGGTCCCGTGTCGCCCCGAGGATCCCGTTTGCTGGGGCGGGAGACCCTGGACTCGAATACAGCTCCCCCAGAAGAGCGCGGAGGGAGGGCTCGGGCGGTCAGGAAGGGATGCGGCCGTCCTGAGCCCCACGCCTCCCTTGATTCTGCAGTGATCATCCAGTACCTCCCTCTGTGCGCTGGACCGAGTCACCCCACTCAGAGCTCGCATCCCAGAGGGGAGGACAGACAAGAACCCCCAGTCACAACCCGCCAGTACAGGGACGCCTCCTTGCCCAGGGCTTAGAGACAAGTGTGGCGCGGGACAGCCGGGGGTGGAATCCCATCCCGCCCCCAGATGGCTGTGTGACCTTGGGCAGCTTGCTTAGCCTCCCTGTGCCTCAGTTTTCTCTGCTATAAAACGGGACAAGAGCACCCACAGCACAGCATTGTCGTGGGCATGAAACGAGTTAATATTCGTAAAGCACTTAGAAGGGGCCTGGTAGGTTTGTTAAACCAACTGTTACAAATTCCCATGTTGTACCTGTAGGAAGGCGTGGGGTGGCAGAAGGAATCCCAAAGCCGCATCCCTCCCTCCCCGCCACTCCTTGGAGTCCAGGGATCCTGACTCCCAGGGAGGGTCCTTTTCCTCTGCGTGGCGCTCCCTCGGCATGGTCTGGGCGGATGGGGAGGGCCTGAATGCACCCAGATTCGTGGACAAAGCAGTGAGCCGAAAAGGCATGCGGGGGAGAGGGGCGGGGGGCGTTGCGGGGAAAGGGCCAAGCGCGACAGCCCTCTCATCCACAGTGTGGGTCCCCTGCCCCCAGGTCCTCCCTGAACACCTAAAGCTGAACTTAGCAGAGCTTTTGGGAGCCACGCAGCTGTGGACACCCAAGACCTGTGCTGTCTCTTACCCTCCTTCCCCTTTTCTTGCCTTCACAAGGTTAATTCAGGCATAATCACTGTCTGTGAATATTCAGTGATTTTTCACAAACTTACAGAATTGTGCAATCGTCATCATAGTCCAGTGTTAGATCACTTCCACCATCCCCAAAGGTTCCCTCTTGCCAGCTTGCAGTCAATTTCCTGTCCCACCTCCGACCCCAGGCAACCACTGATCTGCAATCTTGTCTCTAGATTTGCTTCTTCTGGAAATTCCATATAAAGGATCATACAATATTGTCCTAAAATACTTTTTAAAAAATGAGCTCCATGCCGGGCCTGGAGCCCAACTCGGGGCTTGAACTCACAATCCTGAGATCAAGAGTCCCACGCCCAACGGACTGAGCCACCCAGGCACCTCCTAAAATACTTATTTCTATTGAACATATGCAGATTGTACAACCCAGCAGTTCTCCTGCAAGAGTAACTCATCCAGAGACTTATCAAAATTGGCTTTAGCAACAATGTTTATAATATTTACAGTGAGTTACATGAACAAAGGTCTCTTCAATGAATTAAATTAAAATTTAATTTAAAAAAACCCCACAGGGCACTGAAAATAAAAGAACCAACCACCTGAGTTAATCATTCTCTGAAAAAAGCAGGACACAAAGACATATTCACTGTCATGCCATCGTATGTAGTATAAAAATAAGCAGAATCAGAAAATATATTTGGAGGGGCGCCTGGGTGGCTCAGTTGGTTAAGTGACTGCCTTCGGCTCAGGTCATGATCCTGGAGTCCCTGGATCGAGTCCCTGGATCGAGTCCCGCATCGGGCTCTCTGCTCAGCAGGGAGTCTGCTTCTCCCTCTGACCCTCCCCCCTCTCACGTGCTCTCTCTCAAATAAATAAAATCTTTAAAAAAAAAAAAAGAAATATATTTGGGGATTTATGCAAAGGCAGTAACATAAAGATGAGCAAGGGAATACATACTCATATGGACAACAGTAGTCTCCACTTGGGGTCTGCAGGCAACACCTGTAGGTACAGACATGTATTGTAGGGCATTTAATAAACTTGTAATGGGCCTGGATGGTGAGTATGTGGCTTTTTTTTTTTTTTTTTTTTTTTTTTAAAGTTTTTTTTTTTTTTTTTGGGAGAGGGAGAATGAGAGACAGAGAGCATGAGAGGGAGGAGGGTCAGAGGGAGAAGCAGACTCCCTGCTGAGCAGGGAGCCCGATGCGGGACTCGATCCCGGGACTCCAGGATCATGACCTGAGCCGAAGGCAGTCGCTTAACCAACTGAGCCACCCAGGCGCCCCGAGTATGTGGCTCTTAAGACTTTTAACTGTGTATGTACATTTTCATCTACTTTTAGGGAGCCGTATTTCCCAATTTTTTTTTAAAATTAAGAAAAATAATCAGTATAGAAAGAGCCATGCCTCTTTATCTCTCTAATCCACAAGGAAACATGAGATAAAAGCTTGTTTTGTTCTTTCCTTTAGACCAGTGGCCAGCAAACTACAGCCTGTGGCCCAAATCAGGCCTGTAAGCTAAGCATGGTTTTCCATTTCGTGAATGTTTGGGGAAAAAGAAGAGTATCTCATCAAAAGAAGAGTATCTCATGATATGTGAAAATTATATGAAATTCAAATTTCAGTGTCCATAAATAATTTCACATCCATTTGTTTTATGTGTTGTCTACGGCTTCTTTGTGCTCTAATGGACGATCTGGGCAGTGGAGACAGGGACAACGTGGCCTGAAAAGCCTAAAATATTTACTCCTTGGCTCTTTATGGAAAATGTTTGCTGACCCAGGATAGACCCAGAGTCTTCCACAGTCCTCAGCCTAAAGGAGATGCTCAAGAAGATGTATCTGATTAACAACAGCACAGTCTCAAAAGCCAGAATAACTTAGTTTTGAAGGTTTCCTTTGGTCAGTTAATAAACTTGGTATTTCATAGATGTACTGTGGTTAGACAGAAGAATGGCCCCCAAAGATATGTATGTTCTAATGTCCAGAGCCTGTATGTTATCCTATATAACAAAAGGGAATTAAGGTCACAGATGGAATTAAAGTTGCTAATCAGCTGATCCTGAGATGGGAGATGATCCTGGGCTATCTGGGTGGGTCTGATGTAGTCGCAAGGGTCCTTATAAATGGAAGAGGAAGGACTCTTACAGAAGCGTAAGAGTCAGAGGGATGTGATGTTAGAATTCAACCACCGTTGCTGGTTTTGAAGAAGGAGAAAGAGCCATGAGTCAAGGAATGCAGGTGACCTCTAAAAGCCGGAGAAGGCAAGAACATGAATTTTCCCTAGAGCTTCCAGAAAAGAAGAAAGTCCCGTGGACACGTTGATTTTAGTCCAGTGAGACCCATTTTGGACTTCTGACTGCCAGAAATGTGAGATGATGAATTTGGGTTGTTTAAAGCCACTGAGCAACAGGAAATTAATACAGGTACTAAACCCTGAACTTGACAATGAAAACACCTACTGCTTTGAAACTCGAAAGAAGCTGTTTAACATCGGAAAGTTTCCTTACCTTTTGTGCTTCAGGTTCCTCAGTTATAAGAGGGAGATAAGCATTTATTCATGGAGTGGTGGTGATAAATGTGATGATATATGTAAAGTCTTGCTCATAGTGAGGGGCACGTAAACTTTCATCCTTATTATATGAATAAAAAAAACTGTTAGTAAAAAAGGTGGTTAAAACATAGACTTAACAGAGTGGCTCAGTTGGTTAATTGTCTGCCTTTGGCTCAGGTTGTGATCCCAGGGTCCTGAGTTGGGCTCCCTGCTCCTCAGGGAGTCTGCTTCTCCCTCTGTCCCTCCTCCCACTTGTTCTCTCACAAATAAATTTTAAAAAAATGACTGAACAGAAAACTCACTTGTAAAAAAGAAAATGACCAAACTCCTATGCATCTAATAACATTAGTCTACAAATACATTAAGCAAGAATTGACAAAGCTGTAAGACTTTGATAATCCCCTTCTCTAGTGAGATATTGTATTACAAGCTTGCTCAGTAAAAGATCAAGAGTCAAAAATTTTGTTTGTAAAAGAATGTAAAACACTCAAGAAGCTTGACCATTCAGACATGTACTGGACCCTGATCCCAGCCAACACCAAAGAAATTCAGTGTTTTAAAACACACAAGAAGCAACACTGGCCCCACACTAGTTTTATCATTTAGCATTTAACTCTTGAGTTATAAAAATCTCCCCTAAAATGCTTCTTACTCAAACTAGGGGTTCACTTCATGCAATAAGTTTAGAAATGTAGTCTGTTGCAGCCATGGACACCCAAAAACATGCTACAAGGGAGTGAGGACTCTTGTGTTTTGAGGGTTGTGTTACTGAGGCCATGACCTTCATTCCAATGATCCTAAGATTGCTGTGCTAATTCAGGGAATTTCGTCCAATTTCCAGAGAGGAACTGGGAAAGAGAGCAAAGAGAACTTAGTTAAGAGAAAAAGTGTGACACTCTCTCTCCTCTTTCCAACAGCTTTCTAGGAATCCAAGCCGGTGAATTCTGTCAAGGATATAAGCTCTACCCACCATTAGTTATGAGAAAACGTAGAAAATGCATTTTAAAACCTTCAACAGTGCTAACTCTGGAAAGACAAGTCTATGTACCCTTAGTACAGACGATGAGAAAAATTAATACGGTCAGGCAATTGACAGAATCAGCCCCATGAGACCGCAAAGAACATCAGAACATGTGTCCCGTATTAGCATCATAAAGACCACAAACTCTGACCATAATGCAGTCAAATCAAGACCAGTAACCACTGACAAAAAATGTTATCACAGAGCACACTAAACCCCAATCTGAATTAAATGGGGCTCAAATAGGGCTTCATGTTGGTGAGACCATCTGTATGTAAATTCTAATGAAGCCACTATATATTGAAATTCACATGGCAGAGCTGCAAGGGCATATAGAGGGATTTTCATCATCTTATAGGATTATTAGAGAAGAAAAACTGGAAAATCATGAATTTTGGTCCCAGTTCAAGGATGAGACAATGTAACAGCAGCAATCGTTAATATTTACTGTGTTTCTCTCCAACGATGTACTCATCTTATGGAAGGCTTTCTTCTATTACAATCACAGTATCTCTCCAGCACATGGTCTCTCGTGTAACGTAAGGGGTGAGTGTTTAAAGAGGTCTTTCCCACATTCCTTACTCCCATGAGGAGTCTCCGCAGTGTGAGTTCTGACAGGGATTCCACTGAGACAACATTGAAGGCTTTTCCATATTCCTTAAATTCATGGGGTTTCTCTCCAATGTGAGAATAAATGTCTACTGAAGACGAAAGAAGGGGGTTCCTGGATGGCTCAGTCCGTCAAGCGTGGGACTCTTGATCTCAGCTCAGGTCTTGATCTCAGGGTTGTGAGTTCAAGTCCCATGATGGGCTCCACGCTGAGCACGGAGCCTACTTAAAAAAATTAGTAATAAATAAAAAATCGTAAAGCTGAAAGATGAAAAGCTTTCCACAGACCTTACTTTCACAAGATGTGAATATGTAAATGTGTGAATTCTCACATTTCTGTCCTTCAGGGAAGACTTGAGTTCCTTTCTAGTACGTCCTTATGTGCTTGGTATTTTGAGAAAATTAATGAAACTTTTCTCACATTGCTTTCATTCACAGGACCTCTCTCAACTGTGAATTTTTATTTTTATTTTTTTTTTAAGATTGTTTTATTTATTTAAGCAATCTCTACACCCGACGTGGGACTCAGACTCAGAACCCTGAGATCAAGAGTTGCACGCTCTTCCAACTGAGCTGGCCAGGTATCCCTCAGCTGTGAGTTTTTAGATGATTTTTAAATCTGGAAGACTTGGTGAAGTCTTTCCCACATTCCTCACATTTATAGGGCTTCTTCATAATGTGCTTTTTTAAATGTTTATTAAGGTGTAAGGAATATCTAAAGGCTTTCCCACAGGTCTTGCATTCATAGGGTTTCTCTCCGGTGTGAATTTCCATATGTCTCATAAGGAATGACAGATACACGTAACTTTTCCTACAGTCTTGACATTTATATTTTCCCCCTCTAGTCTTCGTCTTCCTGTGTGAGTCAGAATTTGCCATGTGGGCTAAGGTTTTCTCACCTTGATTCTTCTCATGATTTGCCTCTGCCGTATAGGATTGCCTGTGCACATCATGGGTCGAGCTATTTCGGAAGGTGATGTCACACGGATTAGACTCGTAAGTCTTCCCTTTAATGGGAGGCTTGTATACCCTAAGGGAAATGTCTTCACCAAAGGCTTTTCCAACTGGATCCCATTCGTGAACGTCCACCCCCATGCAGATATTATTATGTGTATGAAGCACATTGTTCTGATGGTCAGTCCATATTTTGGACTCTGGCTCTGCCTGACTTCCTACAAATGGGGTCAGCTCGGTGCTCTGCTGCAAGACTCTATCATTTTTGTTGTTTCTATAGATCTTTTGATTACTGGTTAGGACAGGCTTTTGTTTCACAGTACTTGAGCCACATTTTTGGATATAGTTTCTTGTGGAATCTCTCCATGAGCTAGGTACAGAGTTGTCCCTCATTTCGTGATACTCACAGATCATAACCGGAGACTCGTCCTTCTCGCGCACAGCGGCAACTCGCTTCAAATTCTGCTCCCTTTGCTTGGGTGGCTGGTCTGTTTTGTGGCATTTTTTCCAGTCTTCCCCCAGTGGGGAGGGCTGGGAACTGTGGCTCACGGCACACACTCTGTTTGCTTCATCAGGTGTCTTTTTGGCAAGAATGTCCTGCTGAGGGGTTGAGTTTTTCATTTTATGTTGAGTCACCAAATCTGAAATAAAGGGACACAAAAGTTGAGTTTGTTGAGAGTTAAGGTGGGTTGGAGATGCTAAAGTAGGCAAATGCCCATGTGGGTTTCTTTTCAAATGTTCACGCAGCATACCTGAGGGAGACGTGAAAGGGAAGGAAGGGCAAGCAAGCGAGCAGAAAGACGTCAGGGATTTGGGCCATGTTGGGAGCTTGACTGTGGTGAGGATGGGTTCTGTGGGGATCGAGGGTGTAATCAGGAATGCCACGCGGTGCCACACGGAAGAGAACTGGACAAAGAGTCTGTCATGGGCTGAATTTGGGTCCCCCACAAATCCGTATGTTGAAGCTCTAACTATCCCTGCAAATGGTATTTGCAGGTGGGGCCTCTGGGAGGTAACTGGGTTTAGAGGACATAGGACAGTGGGGCCCCCATGATGGGACTAGCATCCTTACAAGAGCAGGACAACGGAGCTCACGGTCTCTCCACCATGTGAAGACACAGCGAGAAGGTGGCCATCTGCAAACCAGGGAAAGAGACCTCGCTGGGAACGAACCTGCTGGCCCCTTGACCAGGAACTTCCCAGCCTCCAGAATGTGAGAGAGAAATGTCCGTGTGTAAGTCACCCAGACCGTGGTGTTCTGTCACAGCAGCCCAAACAGACTACGACAGAGTCCATGTGTAATTTTAAAGATGAAGGGGCGGGGCGCCTGGGTGGTTCTGTCCGTTAAACGTCTGCTTTCGGCTCAGGTCATGATCCTGGGGTCCTGGGATCATGACCCGAGCCGAAGGCAGACGCTTAATGACTGAGCCACCCAGGCGCCCTAAAAGTAACCATTTTAAAGGGTACCTTTCGGTGGCATCAAGGACATTGGGCATGTGATGCAACCAGCACCTCTCCTCAGTTCCAGGACATCTCCATCACCCCGGAAGGAAGGAGAACTTCTAGACCGTGAAGCGGCCACTCCCTGTTCTTCCCTCCAGCCTTTGGCAACCACTAATCTGCATTCTGTTTCTGTAGCTTTACTTATGCCAGATATTTCATATAAATGAAATCAGACAATATGTAGTCTTTCGTGTCTGCCTTCTTTCACTTAACATAATGCTTTTGAGGTTTATCCATATTGCAACCTGTTGTTGTTTTTTTTTAAGATTTTATTTATTTGGGCGCCTGGGTGGCTCAGTTGGTTGAGCGACTGCCTTCGGCTCAGGTCATGATCCTGGAGTCCCGGGATCGAGTCCCGCATCGGGCTCCCTGCTCGGCAGGGAGTCTGCTTCTCCCTCTGACCCTCTTCCCTCTCGTGCTCTCTGTCTCTCATTCTCACTCTCTCAAATAAATAAATAAAATCTTTAAAAAAATTAAAAAAAGGATTTTCTTTATTTGACAGAGAGAGAGTACAAGCAGGGGGAGAGGGAGGCTCCCCACTGAGCAGAGAGCCCCACGTGGGGCTCGATCCCAGGACCCTGAGATCATGACCTGAGCTGAAGGCAGACGCTTAATGGACTGAGCCACCCAGGAGTCCCCATACTGCAAATGCTTCACTCCTTTTTATGGCTGAGTAATATTCCACTGTGTGGATAGACTATATTTTGTTTGTCCATTCACATGTTGATGGACAACTGGTTTGTTTTCACTACTGCTATGAACACACCTCCACGTGTATGTGTTGGAACATCTGTTTTCAACTCCTGTGGGTAGATACTAAGGAGTGGAATTGCTGGGTCATCTGGTAATTCTGTGTTTAACTCTTTGAGGAGCCACAGCTGTTCTGCACACGGATGAAACGGATTCTTCATCAACACTGCCACATTGTTAAATCCTTCCTCGTAAGGATTCACGTCTGCCTGGCAGGCAGGTGCACAAGGTAAATTTCCCCTGCACCATTCCCAGACCCGCTTCTTGCTCCAAATGGCAGACCAGACTAGGTTTGCCCAGTTGAGATCCCGGTCACCGGAGAATGGGACAGTGCATGGCCCAAGGGAGCGGTGCCAGCACTTTCCATGGAACAGGGGCACATGCTTTGGTCTGCAGGGGTTCCGGAGCTAAGCAAGTGTGAGTATGGAGCAACAAAGGGGTCCCTCCGTTTTCCTCATGAATGCACTGAAACTCCGTGCTCCGTGTTCACCCACCTAAGGATCTCCCGAGGGCTGTTAATCATGAAGAGAATAAAAATGTAATGCAACGGACAGATTTCCTGTTTCATGGGGTGAATCCTATGTCCACCCCTTGGGGACAGTGGCCCCATCTTGGTTATTCAGCAATTCCCCTGTCCCATTTCTCAGCACAGCTCTGGGAACCCAGGAGGGGGTCTGACTCCCATTCGTCCCGGCCGCGAATATGTGTGGGAGGGTAGGACACTCACCCACAGAGGCCAGGTTCCTGCAGTTTTCCAACATCACGTCTCTGTAGAGAATTCTCTGCGCAGAGTCCAGCAGGGCCCACTCCTCCCTGGTGAAATTCACGGCCACGTCTGTGAAGGTCACGGAGTCCTGAAACAACACACCCATTTGGGGCACTGTTATGAGTTGAATTGCATCCCCTCCCGAAGATACGCCGACATCCTGACCCCCAGGACCTCTGAATGGGACCCAATTTGGAAATAAGGCATTTGAAGATATGGAAGAGGTACCATGACGGGGCCACTCAGGTCATGATCCCGGGGTCCTGGGATCGAGCCCCGCATCGGGCTCTTTGCTCAGTGGCGAGCCTGCTTCTCCCTCTACCTGTTTTTCCCCCTGCTTCTGCTCTCTGTCCCTCTCTCAAATAAAAAAAGTCTTAAAAAAAAAAAGTAGAAATCAGTATACAGCACATGGAGGGAAAAATTGTCACAGGATGGCAGACGTAGAGACTGGGGTAAACTGTCTATAAGTCAAGGAATACCAAGGCGAGGCCTTCCGAAGTCTTACATAAAACTGTCCCACCTCCAATCTGAAGTGGATCAGACACAATTTACTAAAACTGTATTGGCATTCATCCCTTGACCCAGCATTTGTCTTTGTGGGATGACTCCAAGACTACCCTGGCCCCAAAGCCAAATGATCATGTGCCCATATTTATTGAAGGTTATTTATAACAGCAAACGATTGGAGACCACCCCTAGATATTCAATAATGAGGCTTGCTTAAAAAAGTATGATGCAGGGGCGCCTGGGTGGCTCAGTCGTTAAGCGTCTGCCTTCGGCTCAGGTCATGGTCCCAGGGTCCTGGGATCGAGCCCCGCATCGGGCTCCCTGCTCTGCGGGAGGCCTGCTTCTCCCTCTCCCACTCCCCCTGCTTGTGTTCCCTCTCTTGCTGTCTTTCTGTCAAAAAATAAATTTAAAAATCTTAAAAAAAAAAAAAAAGAATGAGTGAGATCTCTTATATATGGATATAAAGTGATATCATGTGCCCTCCAGCTTACGTATTTTATATTTTAAGTGAAAGGAAGAAAAGGCACAGAAATGTATCACAAACCACAGACTTATCAGTAAAGGAACAGGGTGGAGAAGAAGGGACAGAAGTAAGGCTTGTCTAAATAAAACCCTGTTATATAGATTTTCATCAGGAACCGGGTAATGTTCGCACATTCAATAAGAAAACAATCCCCCAAATAGGGAAGCTCAACTAAATGATGCCAAGGTTGTATCAAACTGCAGGTTAACCACTTGGAGTGAACAATTCATTTGAGACACACTACAACCTTAGCATGTAATAGTCTATTGTACAAAAGAAAGGAAATCAGACCCTGACGCTGCTGCTAAATGAATACAAGTCAATATGGACACTGCTTCTCAGGGGTGTTTTACGTGCACTGTAGGATCAGGCAAAGGGATTATGTTAAGAAGGAAGCAAGGCGGGGCGCCTGCGTGGTGGCTCAGTCATTAAGCATCTGCCTTCCGCTCAGGTCATGATCCCAGGATCCTGGGATCGAGCCCCCGCATCGGGCTCCCTGCTCAGCGGGAGGCCTGCTTCTCCCAATCCCCCTGCTTGTGTTCCCTCTTATGCTGTGTCTCTGTCAAATAAATAAATAAAATCTTTTTTTTAAAAAAAAAAAGAAGGAAGCAAGGCTTTTAGTCAGAGAAGATTCAAATCTAAAACTAAAAGAGTTGGGATGCCTGGCTCTCAGTCAGAAGAGCCTGCAATTATTTTTTTTTTAAGTTTTTTTTTGACAGAGAGAGAGAGAGAGCGCACACGCGAGAACAGGAACACAAGCAGGGGGAGTGGGAGAGGGAGAAGCAGACTCCCCGCCGAGCAGGGAGCCCGATGCGGGGCTCGATGCCGGGACTCCAGGATCATGACCTGAGCCGAAGGCGGTCGCTTAACCAACGGAGCCACCCAGGCGCCCTGAATAGTCCTTCTTGATGACGGAAAACCCTACAGAGTTCCAGCTAAAAACTTGGAAGCAATGATTGCATTAAAGAGCTGCCATTTTGCACCCGAATGAAATAACTGATTCAGGAGACAAGCACGGATGCTCAGACATGGAGGTGAAAACGTGAAGAGGACGTGCTTCTTTGCAGGGTATGAATGCCTCATTTTGCTCATTACCTGCCCACTACTTTGGGAAGTGGGAACAAAGCTCTCTTGGCACCTGAAGCCTCTGATGGATTTCAGCCTCGGCCACAAGAGGGCATGCAGGCACTCTATTCACACAGAGGTGATGTTTAGGAGAGAGACCCACCACCTGAGAAGTGTGCAAAAATGTCCACGGGAATCTAATCACACCTTCAGTGTCTCTTTCGGCCACACGAGGGAACGTGCGATTCTAGATCTTGGGGTGGTGAATTCAAGCCCCATGTTGGTTGTAGAGATGACTTAAATAAATAAAGCGTAAAAAAAAAAAAAGAGGAGCGCCTGGGTGGCTCTGCTGAGCACCTAACTCTTGATTTCGGCTCAGGTCATGATCTCAGGGTCTTGAGTCTGAGCCCTGCGTTGGGCGCCAAGCTGAGCCTGGAGTCAGCTTGAGGTTCTCTCCCCCTTCCTCTTCCTCTGCCCCCTCCCCCGTTCATGCTCTTTCTCTAAAATAAATAAATAAAATCTTTATTAAAAAAAAAGAGAGATCTAACCCTGAAAGATATTTTTGGTAGAAACTGCTGGAATTCAAACTCTGGACAGGTGTTAGAGATATTGTGAGTTATTTTCTCTTTCGCTTTTTTGTAAAGCACCATATCTGGTATCCTGGAAGCCCTGATTTCTAGTGACTTGTAATATTTAGATGTTTGTTTTAAATTATGTTTTTTACATTTTGTATTTTGAAAATTTTTTTTCCAGAATTTGGAACATTTTGGCATAGAAACTAAAAATATATATATAGTAAATAGACATATAAACAAAGTCAGGTGATATCAAGGATTGGTATGTGTTTTTATATATTAAATATAGCTTCAGGGCGCCTGGGTGGCTCCGTCCAGTGGAGCGCGCGACTCTTGACCTCTGGGTTGTGGGTTTGAGCCCCACCTTGGGTGTAGAGATTACTTAAAATCTTTTTTTTTTTTAAGATTTTATTTATTTATTCATGAGAGACAGAGAGAGAGAGAGGCAGAGGGAGAAGCAGGCTCCCAAGGAGCAGGGAGCCTGATGCGGGACTCGATCCCAGGACCCTGGGATCATGACCCGAGCCGAAGGCAGTCGCTTAACCATCTGAGCCACCCAGGCGCCCGAGATTACTTAAAATCTTTAAATAGAGAAAAAAAAGCTTAGCAGTACAAAAGAACTTTCTAACCATTTGCGTTGAATCATGGAAAGTGTGAACATGCATAATACAGGGAAAATGAAATGCAAGCAAGCCTTCACCCACCACCCACCTGTTTCCACACATTGCCCCTCTTCCCATCCCCCTTCACTGCCCTCCTCCTATTGCACTATTGTCAACACAACTCCGGCCATCACAGCATTGCATCCTTAAATATGTTCATTACGTATCTCTAAAGTGCGAGGAATCTTTTAAAATGTGTCCACAACATTATCACGCTGAGAAACACTAGCAGTAACTTTTTTTTTTTTAAGATTTTATTTATTTATTTGACAGAGAGAGACACAGCGAGAGAGGGAACACAAGCAGGGGGAGTGGGAGAGGGAGAAGCAGGCTTCCCGCGGAGCAGGGAGCCCGATGTGGGGCTCGATCCCAGGACCCTGGGATCATGACCTGAGCTGAAGGCAGGCGCTTAACGACTGAGCCACCCAGGCGCCCCAGCAGCTACGTTTTTATAGAATCAAATACCCTCTGTCTGTCCCCGAAGACCCGAATACTGCATTTGGTCACTTGCGTCTTTTTAAATCTGTATCGTTAGCTGCCGAAGAGTGCACAAAGAGCTCATTTTCATGAATGGAAGGAAAAATAAGGAATCCTGAAAAGATATGCAAGGATCTACATAAGTGGTTGCTTCTGGGTGGCCAGGAGTCTCGAACAGAGCAAACCAGGGCAGATGGAGGAAGCCTTCAAGGTCTACTCTAACCAACCTGCAATTTTTTAAACACACTGATCTGTTGCATATTCCAGAAATATGTTATTAAGCGAAATACAGTCTACAATTAAATAATTTACAACACAACTGATGAGGTTGGCTTTTTTTTTTTTTTTACCTTGAAGTCATCTTTTCCAGCTAAAGTAAGAATTCCTTCTACTGAAGAGATTTAATTAATGGCTTTCACATTTCAAAATTCTCTAGGGGTGCAAACAACGTGCCAGATGTTAGAGTGTTCTTCCAGTTGGAACTGGAATACCCACATCTTCTTAAATATACTGATTCTGGGATGCCTGGGGGCTCAGTCGGTTAACCGTCTGCCTTGGGCTCAGCTCCTGATCCCAGGACCGGAGCCTGCTTCTCCCTCTGCCTGCCACTCCCCCTGCTTGTGCTCGCTCACTCTCTCAATCTCTCTCACAAATAAAGAAATAAAATCTTTAAAAAAAATATATACAGACTCCGTTTCTTAAGAAATAGGCATCCATACTACTTCGGTTTCAAAAATTTCAAACATTTATGTGGTGTCCCCAAGATCCCCTTGCATTCACTGCTCCGGGGTTCACGTGAACTTAGGTTTTCATCAAACAAACAAATGTGACACTCAGTGTGATGAAGTTATTAAGTGCTGGGGCAAACTGGAGATTATAGGCAACCCTGTCATCGTGAATGCAAGGATGAAAACCTGCCCTGCCATCACGTAAAGAGATCAGACCCCGAGGAAACCAGCAGCAAAGTCAAAAGGACTCCTTTCCTCCCCCCGCTTACTTAACTGTTTTCTAACTCACTGATAAACTTTGTTCCCTAAAAATCATAGCCCTCAACAATGCGGCTGTGACATCGTATGGGTAGGAAAAGAACATCCCACTCTTGCCTGGGGGATCTTGAGTCACATGGACTGAGAGGCAGCCTCAATTTGCAACTCCGGGCAGAGCTTCAGATAAGGGGTTTGGAACACCACATTCCACCTCTATCTGACCTTGTAGTTTCCAAGGGACCATCCGGACCAGATAATTCCTTTGCACGCAGTTCTCAGTTCTGCTTGAGCCAATCTAAACTGGGATGCATTTACATTTACCCTGAATTCACCCTCTCCCTTCCCCCACCTCCCATGATCCTATAAGGAATGACTCCAACCCTTCATTTGCAAGGTTCCTCTCTGGGGCGATCCACGTCTCTCCTTGCGACAAGCCAATACAACTGGGGCTCCCGGGGAGCCCCTGGGGATCTCAGACACATTAGTTTGGGACAGCGGGGAAAGCAAAAAAAAAAAAAAAAAAAGAGAGAGAATGCATCATTCTGGGTGGGCTCAGGTAAGCAGGTAGAAGGAAAGCACGCACATCTGGCAGATGACACATCCCCACTGGTGTCTTGAGTTTCCCCTGAACCAGACCTTACTGGAGTCGATGAACGACAAACAGGCTACTTTGCTCAGACCACGGGGTTTGATCCTGACAACTCCCCTGGAACTCCTTTCAACTTGGCCTTTTATAAATGCCCTCTACCGAGATCTCAGTTCCCAAAAAAAAGGAAGAATGTGCCCATCGGACCCAACTCAAACCCAGCAACCCTTTCTCCAGAAGAGAACCCCAAAGGCCATCCTCTCGATCTGACTGGGCCCAGCATTTTTCAGCTCGCCCTAATCACAACGGACTCCAATACTAGCATGGATCCAAACAGCAGCCCCTCCAGCCCCGCCGCCGCACGAGGGTGTCCCCCGGCCCAAGCCAGGGAATGCTCCCTGGGGCAAGGTGAAGGGCGCATTTAGGGCTCACCACGTGGGCCACTCTCGGCCTCCCCACCCCTCCAGGGCGGAGAGAATCAGCCTTCCGCGGACGGACAGCTGCTCCCGACTCCCTGGAACCCGACCCGGTCCCGCCCGCAGTGTGGACTCTGCGACAACCCGGGACACTCACCATCTCCGCAGCACCTGCTTCTGGACGCGTCTGTGGGTGGCGCAGCCCAAAGGGCTCGTTTCCCTGTACTAGATAGAGGGTTGCAGAGCTGCGGACGAGAGGGATGGTACTGTAAAAATAGTAAGTAAAGAAACAAAACAACGACCCCCCAGGAAGGATAGACGACAGAGACTCGTCTTGCCCGGGCCCTTTGTATCTGCTTCCGGACCCCCTCAAAATGGATGGTTTAAGGGATTGGGTGGGGGCGGGGGGAGGAGGAGCCAGCAGGAAGGGAATCCCGGGACCCCCACCCCCCACCCCCTGCACCCAGGGGCCCGCATAACTTTCTCCCCAGCCACTTCTGCTTCTTGGGGGCGCCAGGAAGCGAGAACCACTTGCCCGCGAAAGGAAGACTTCTCTGCGCTGGAAAAGGACACAATCGGGTGGAGGGGTCCCCAGTTTCCCTCTTAGGCCCCCCTCCCTCTTTTCCTTTTGCAACCTTCCCCACCCCGTGAGCGCTGACTGGCGGATAACCTGCAAGGTTTGCACGAACAGTCCTCAGAAAATACTACTCTGATCGTTACTGGGATTGAACCAGCGACCCTCTGGCGAGGAACAGGAACGACCTCCAGTCCCAAATTCCAGTGAAAGAAAACAGCTGCCTAAAATTCAGCCGGGGAGGGCACCGACCCAGCTCCCGCCGCCGCTGTCAAAACACCTGGATCCAGGGGCGCCTGGGTGGCTCAGTCGTTAAGCGTCTGCCTTTGGCTCAGGTCATGATCCCAGGGTCCTGGGATCGAGCCCCGCATCGGGCTCCCTGCTCGGCCGGGAGGCTGCTTCTCCCTCTCCCACTCCCCCTGCTTGTGTTCCCTCTCTCGCTGTGTCTCTCTCTGTCAAATAAATAAAATCTTAAAAACAAACAAAACAAAACACCTGGATCTGGAGATTCACCGGATCTTCGGTTGCCTGCGAAGCGCTTCCGCGGAATAAAGCCTTTAACCTCAATTGGAGAATTTCCTACGGTTGGCCCCCGGCAGGACCTGATTTACATCCCGCCCCCAACTTCGCCACCACCCCACCCCCCTGTCACCTCCCCTCCACCCCCACCCCCGGCCGGGTGCGGGGGCTCCCCGCCCCCACCCCGTCCCGCCCTCCGCCCCTCCCCCCCAAATTGAGGCCAGCCCAGCCAGTTCCTTTGACTCGAGGAAAGAAGGGCAGAGAACCGCCAAAAGTCAATTAAATCAATTAAATTTGTATGAAATGTCTCATTTCTAGTCATGCCATTCTACCCTAAAGCTTTCATTGTCTAATACTAATATATACCTAAATTCATTTTTAAATAGTCTCTACGCCCAAGGTGGGGCTCGAATTCACAAACCCCCGAGATCAAGAGAGATCAAGAGTCCTATGTGTTCGTTCCACTGACTGCGCCAGCTGGGTACCCCCTAAACTTGTTTTTTTTTTTTTTTAAATACTTTATTGGGCGCTTGGGTGGCTTGGTCGTTAAGCGTCTGCCTTCGGCTCAGGTCATGGTCCCAGGGTCCTGGGATCGAGTTCCGCATCGGGCTCCCTGCTCGGCAGGAGGCCTGCTTCTCCCTCTCCCGCTCCCCCTGCTTGTGTTCCCTCTCTCGCTGTCTCTCTCTCTGTCAAATAAACAAATAAAAATCTTTAAAAAAAAAATTTTAAAAAACCTTTATTATTATTATTTGTAAAGCAGTGTTAGGTTTACAATAAAACTGAGGCGGAACAGAGATTTCCCATATCTCCCCCGCCCCAAACATGCATAGTCTCCCTCCTTATCAACATTACTCACCAGAATGCTTTTTTTTTTTTAAACCAGAGACGAACCTACATACAGTAATCAGCCAAAGTCCGTAGTTTACCTTTGGGTTCACTCTCGGTGGTGTATATCCTATGGATTTGGACAAATGTATAATGACATATATCTATCACTGTAAAATCAGAGTATTTTCACTGCCCGAAAAATGCACTCTGTCTCATCATCTCTCTCCCTCCACCCCCCAGCTATACTACAATCAATTTTTGTTGTGATAAAATATACATAACAGACATGAAACCTTGCACACTTTTTAAGGGTCTAGTTCAGTGGCATTAAGCACATTCACACTGTTGTGCAACCATCCCCACCGTCTGTCTCCAGAACGTTTTCATCTTTCCAAACTAAAATTCTGTATCCATTAAACACTAAATCCTGCCAACTGCAAGAAAACCGACCTTTATTCACTATAGCCTGGGAAAGAATCTTTCCGATTGCTCTGAAGAACTGCTCCAAAGCTTGTTAGCTGCAGGGGATTATATAGAGAGAAGGGAGAGGGGTATCTGCTTGCAAGCATTTCTCTAAAGACTTGAGCATCACAAGGTATAATTTGTTTTGTTTGTAAAAATTAAGGTTTACTAATTTCCACGGAGACACGAGAAAGACCCTCAGGTCATCTCGATACATTACGTTTTTTTTAATCATATCTGATCGTTTAAAAATATTGCTTGCATGCCTCTCCTTAACTGGTTTTTTGTTTTTTTCTGGTTTTGATTCTTCCTTGAGGTCACTTGAGAGGGTCACAGAAGGCTGACTTCAGTCACTTAGTGCAATTTTATTTTTTATTTTTTATTTTATTTATTTTTAAAGATTTTATTTATTTGACAGAGAGAGACACAGAGAGAGAGGGAACACAAGCAGGGGAAGTGGGAGAGGGAGAAGCAGGCTTCCCGCCGAGCAGAGAGCCCCATGTGGGGCTCGATCCCAGGACCCTGGGATCATGACCTGAGCCGAAGGCAGACACTTAACCGACTGAGCCACCCAGGCGCCCCAACTTAGCGCAATTTTGGTGCATGCCCCCCATTTCCTTTTCCCTTCAGCCTCTAATAACCTAATAACCCCTAATCCAATTCTAAGTCCCTCATAGAATTGGAATCGTATAATACTTGTCCTTTTGTGTCTGGCTTTTTTATTTAACATAATGTTTTCAAGATTCATCCATGTTGTGGCATGTGTCCATGGTTTGTTTCTTTTTCATGGGTGAATAATAGTCCATCATAGGGATCCATCACATTGGTTTATCCCTTCATCCATTTATGGACAAGTGGGTTGTTTCCACCTTTTGGTTATTGTGAGTTATGCTGCTATAGACCATGGGTATACAGGGGCGTCTGGCTGGCTCAGCTGGTGGAGCATGGGACTCTTGATCTCAAGGCTCTGAGTTGGAGCCCCAGGTTGGGTATAGGGATCGCTTTAAAAGAAATCTTAAGAGTGGCGCCTGGGGGGCTCAGATGGTTAAGCTTCTGCCTTCAGCTCCGGTCATGACCTCCAGGTCCTGGAATGAGCCCCACGTTGGGCTCCCAGCTCAGTAGGGAGTCTGCTTCTCCCTTTCCCTCTGTCTCTCCCCCTGCTTGTCCTCTCTCTCTCTCTCTCTCGAATAAATAAAACTTAAAAAAAAAAATCTTAAGAAAAAAAACGGGTCTACAAATACACTAGTTTGGGGGTTTTTTTGAAGTTAGTGTTTTTGTGTTATAATTTATCTTAAGGCTTCTGCTTCCCACTCTTTGGTATCATTATACTTAAGGCACATTTCTATAATCTCTATGGTCACTAGAACTGAATTTTTATTTTTATTTTTTTTAATAACTGAATTTTAAAAATCCCATCTGAAAAACTTTGTCTTTGAATTGAAGTCAATCCATTTATATTTAATTACTGATATAATTGAATTTAAATCTGCCATCTTACAATTTAATTTATATTTTCTCCTTATTGTCCAGTGTTCTTTTTTCTACTTTCTTGACAAATCTTGGAATATTTTATAATCCCTCTCTAAACTATTCAACCTTACAAAATTTTTTTCAGTTACCCTAGAGATCTCAAAATATATTCTTTTTTTTAAGGATTTTATTTTTAAGTAGTCTCTACAACCAACACTCAAGGCTCAAACTCACAACCCCAAAATCAAGAGTCAAATGCCGCACTGACTGAGCCAGCCAGGTGACCCTGAAAATACATTCTTGACATAAACATCTAGTATAAAAGTATAGTTTTATTACATCAAAGATAATGTAAAGGCCTTAGAACTTAAATTCACTTGCTTCCTCCCAATTTATGACCTACTGGTGTTATGTGTTTTGGAACAGTATGCATTTTTTTTTTTTTAAAGATTTTGTTTATTTGACAGAGAGAGACAAAGCTAGAGAAGGAACACAAGCTGGGGGAGTGGGAGAGGGAGAGGGAGAAGCAGGCTTCCCGTTGAGCAGGGAGCCCGATGTGGGGCTCGATCCTAGGACCCTGGGACCATGACCAGAGCCGAAGGCAGACGCTTAATGACTGAGCCACCAGGCACCCCACAGTATGCATTTTAAATCTTATATGATGCTATCCTTGCTGTTTTATACAGCCAACATTAATTTAAATTTCCCTCGATATTTATTCTTCTCTTTGTGTCTTTGGTCCTTTCTGCATCTCTGCTTCCATCTGCATTATGTTTTTTCTTTTTTCCTTCATGTAGGGCAGCTGGTGATAAATTCTCTCAAATTCTTGCCTCAAAATGGTCCATTTCATTTTTATTTTTAAGGATATTTTTACTGGGTATAGAATTCTGGATTGGTACTTTCTCCTTTGTACTTTGAAGACATCATTCCCTACTTTCTCTGTGGCCCGATCTTTTTATTGGGAATTCAGCTGTCATTATAATTTTTATTCTTTTCAAGGTAATAGGCACTCCTTAGCCCCCTCCCCAACACTGCTGAGTTGTTTTTTTTTTAAGATTTTATTTTTAAGTAATCTCTGTACACTCAGCATGGGACTCAAACTCAAAACCCCAAGATCAAGAGTCAGATGCTCCACTGACTGAGCCAGCCAGGGGCCCCCTTTTCCTGTTTTTTGTTTTGTTTTGTTTTGTTTTTGTTTCTGTTTTTATATTCCCTTCTCTTACACTCCACACATCATTCTGGATTTTTCTTCCCCTACCAACCTTCTAGTTCTTTGCTATTTACTTCAGCTGTGTGTAATCTGAGATTATTCATAAAAACAAATAAAAAATTAGTTCTAAAGATGCTTTTCATCTCATGCTTCACCCCAGACTTTCTCTGCTGTTGCAGGGAGCAATCCTAGGGGAGCCCACGTGGCCATTAACACTGGTGTGTGTGCAAACCTGAATGTGGGAAGGTATCAAACTCTCAGTAGCCTCTGATTGAGGGGTGATGGGGGTGCTCTTTAGTACAGCACAAGCACTCCCCCTTCTGGATTCCTGACTCCATTTTAGTGAGGTTTCCCTTTATGCATTTTCACAAAATGATGAGGACTTCAAAAATACTCTATTCCTAGAGGGGTACCTGGGTGGCTCCTAGGTTAAGCATCTGACTTAATCTCAGCTCAAGTCTTGATCTTGGGGTCGTGAATTCAAGCCCCCACTTTGTGCTTCAAATACTCTACTTAAAAAACAAACAAACAAACAAAGAAACAAATAAACAAACAACTCTACTCCTGGAGCACCTGGCTGGCTCAGTCGGTGAAGGATGTGACTCTGGATCTCTGGGTTGTGAGTTCCAGCCCCATGCTAGGTGGAGAGTTTACTTAAAAAACAGAGAGAGAGAGAGAGAAAATACTTTTCCTTTATGCTTAAAAAATAACTGTACTTCATGAAATTGTACATTTTCCAGGCAATGTTGTTATGTTAAAAATATTGCTTGCATGCCTCTGCTTAACTGGTTTTCCAGTTCTTGCTGTTCCAGATTCCTCCTTGAGGTCACTTGAGATGTCACAGAAGACTGACGTCAGTCATCTACTACAGTTTTAGTGCACAAGGATCAGAATATGCCACCCCATAATCATTTTGCAATAAATGTGTCTACCAAATTTTAGGGGCCAAGGGCAGGCCACCCCAAAATGTGCCACTTTGGTATATTGATTATTTTATTTATTTTTAAACGTTTTTTTTTTTTTTTTTAGATTTTATCTATCTATTTGACAGAGAGAGAGAGAGAGAACATAAGCTGGGGGTGGTGGGCAGAGGGAGAAGCAGACTCCCTGCTGAGCAGGGAGCCCCCACATGGGGGCTTGATCCCTGGATCCCGGGATCATGACTTGAGCTCAAGGCAGACGCTTCATCGACTGACCCACCCAGGAGCCCTTATTTTTTTAGGTTTATTTATTTATTTATTTTTTCAAGTAGTCTCTACACCCATCGTGGGGCTTGAACTCACAACCCCAAGATCTCAAGAGTCACACACACTATGGATTGAGCCAGCTAGGCGGCCAGGTCTGTTGGTTACTTTAGAATAAAAGTTACTTAAGAAACGGTCAATGCAAGGACACTCAGACCCTCCTCTGTCCCCCTGAAAGCCGGAAATAAATCTCCCATTTCAAAGGTACCCTCCCTGTACTAAGATGTAAAAAGACAACCTTATCCCCAGAGATAGGGACTTTAAAGCCCAGAACAATGTAAAAATAAAACCTGTCCCTTTTCTCCTGGTCTACCTTGGCCCTAATTCCACTTCAAATTCCTTCCGCGGGGCACCTGGGCGGCTCAGTGGGTTAAGTGTCTGCCTTTGGCTCAGCTCATGATTACAGGGTCCCGGGATGAGCCCTGCGTCGGGCTCCCTGCTCAGCGCGGAGTCTGCTTCTCCCCCTCCCTCTGCTCCTCCTCCTGCTTGTGTGCTCTCTCTCTCTCTCTGTCAAATAAGTAAAATCTTTAAAAAACAGAAACAAAAACAAACCCCAAACCCCCCCAAAACCAAATTCGTTCCGAATCAAAACTCCCAAACACCTATTTTCCTTATCCTACAAATTCCTCACAAATGTACGGTCTCTTTGTCTAAAAAAGTATAAAAACTGCCTGCCTTGGTCATTTCTCTTGGTCTCCGTTTCATGATGGAGCTTCTGTGCACCCACAATGCAACTTTGTTGTTTTCTTGTTCATCTGTCTCGTGTAAATTTAGCTGGAAGACCTTGGAAGGATGGAGGGAGAATTTTTCCTTCCCTACAAAATCATGATGACGAGGAGAATGAATGCAGATAAAATTAAATCCCACTGATAAATACCTGAGACAGGTTGAGTAGGACAGTCGTCAGGGAACTCACGGCCACCTTAATGTCAATGCTTTGCTAGAGACTAAAAGCAACCTTACCTTGACAATAGCCAGGCTTCCAGGACCCTCTAAGTCTTTCCCTTTAGAGACTTGACCTCTACCTACCCACCCCCAACTTAAGAACATATAATCATTCCCTCTTCACCACCCCAGTGCTGTTTCTGCCCAAGGGTCCCATCCCCGTGCTATAATAAAAGCACCTTTTTGCACCATAAAATGTCTCAAGAATTCTTTCTCTTTCTTTCTACCCCCAACGTGGGGCTCGAGCTCACAACCCTGAGCTCAAGAATCCCACACGCCACCGATCGAGCCAGAATTCTTTCTTGACTGTTGAGCTCAACCACCCAGCATCAATTACATGGTACACCTTAAACTTACCTATATAATATATCAACAATATCTCCAAAAAAGTTGGGGGAGAAGAATATGCCACTCCAAAATACGTCACTTTGGCATAAGGATTATTTTGAGCTGGAGGCAATTGAGAATTGGTAGATGCAACAAGAGCTCTCTGTCCTTCCCTTGAGAGCCTGAAAGCAAAACATAAATTTCTCTTTGAGGAAGGTACCTGTAGCCCCTGCCCCCCAGCTCTGTATGGGGAGAGAAAAAGGGCTCTCACTGTGGAAGGTGGAGAGTCAACACAAAGACGAACTTGCATAAACCGACCTTACTAAAAGAGCCCTTATCTTCCATTAGTACCCCCTGTATTTCCTAGTCCCCTCCCTCGCTAGGTCTTGTCCCTTAATGCCCCAATCCTCTCTCCTACTGCTTGAGTTTCACTTCTGTCCTATGAAACTATTAATAAAAACCGTGTGGGCGCCTGGGTGGCTCAGTTGGTTAAGCGACTGCCTTCGGCTCAGGTCATGATCCTGGAGTCCCGGGATCCAGTCCCACATCGGGCTCCCTGCTCGGCGGGGGGTCTGCTTCTCCCTCTGACCCTCTCCCCTCTCGTGCTCTCTGTCTCTCATTCTCTCTCTCAAATAAATAAATAAAATCTTTAAAAAAAAAACAAAAAAACCGTGTGCCTTTTCTCCTACGCATCTGTCTTTTGTTAGTATAATTTGCAGGCCCCCAGGTGCGTAGCCTGATGTGGGAAAGAAAGGCAAAGGAAAAATTAAACTTCCCTGCTGCCTATAACCTACTGACAAGTCCTTGAAACAGGCAGGGTGACATTCCTCTAGAAACGCAGCTACCTCGTTGTTAATACTTTGCTAAGGGCAAAAGGCAATCTTAGCCCGACCCCCAGGATCCTCAAAGTCTACTTTAACATATAAAAATTCCTTTGGAAACTTCCTTTATCTCTACCCCCAAGATACATGTTGGCACTCATCCCCCAAGCATATGACCCACTGATATACATCGGAAGGGTCTCATGACTAAGGTTTTATTAGATGATAATAAATGACCTTTTCCCAACAATAGCTAGCCCCCTCAAGGTCCTGGAAACCTTGCTTCCAAAATTCCTCAGAAACTTACGCTATCCCCAACCCCCTCCCAACTTGAAAGTATATAATGGGCCACTCCTCAGGACCCCAGTGCATCTCTTTCTGCCCACAGGTCCTGTCCCCATGCTTTAATAAAATAAGCTTTTTGCACCAAAGATGTCTCAAGAATTCTTTCTTGGCCGTCAGCTTCAAACCCTAACAGCTTTCCTACACCAAACCTAAGAGGGAAGAGGAGAAGTTTTTCCTCCTCAATGTGGGAAAACGGTGCAAGAAATCACAAACACCACAGATCCTGTAACTCTGTTTCTTAATAACATTTAAGAAATGGAAAATGGGGCGCCTGGGTGGCTCAGTCGTTAAGCGTCTGCCTTCGGCTCAGGTCATGATCCCAGGGTCCTGGGATCGAGTCCCGCATCGGGCTCCTTGCTCGGCAGGAAGCCTGCTTCTCCCTCTCCCACTCCCCCTGCTTGTGTTCCTGCTCTCGCTGTCTCTCTCTCTGTCAAATAAATAAATAAAAATCTTTAAAAATAAAAAAATAAAAAAAAAAAAGAAATGGAAAATGATTTTGTGTCATCCTATGGCCCTACTCCTTGATTCGAAAGTGATCCACTTTGAAAATAAAATGCAAAATAAAAGAAGCAAGAATTTCCCCAAGGCAGTTAAGGATTTTCTCCTCTATCCTGACATTCCAAAGCATGGTCTTTTCATATCTATATTAATTGATCTTGCTTTACGCATGAGGGCTAAGATTTGGGGTGGGGGGCACCTGGGTGGCTCAGTCAGGCATCTGCCTCCAGCTCAGGTCATGATCTCGGGGTGGTGGGATCAAGTCCCATATTGGGCTCTCTGCTCAGCAGGGAGTCTGCTTCTCCCTCTCCCTCTCCCTTTGTGCTCTCTCTCTCTCAAAAAATTAATAAAAAATCTGTAAAAAAAATACACATGTGGCCTTTGTTTTGTTTCAGGAGGCAAACTAACACTCAGAGATTGAGTATGTCTTTGCCAGCAATTTTGTAAACATAGGTTCACTGCAGGAATCATAATAAACTCACAAGACAACAGCATATACTGGAGACAACGTCTCCAGTAAGCCCATAAAGAAATAACAGAGTCCAAACCAATGGCAGATCAATCACACTATTGCCCCAGACAAGAGGAGATGAAAGGGAATAAAGTCATTTAGTTGAGGTGTATTTTTATACCTGTTGGTAATCTGGTGAGCTGATGCCCAGCTGCCAGGATGAAAGCGAAAGTCCCCTGATGTTGCTTAGAGTGTGGCATCTATGCGGACAGCCTTTGGGGGCCGATGTTCCGTTTTCCACCTGTTGGGAAGAGTTGCCTTGACCTTGGCAGGAGCTAATCAGCCCGAGGTCCTCGGAGAGCTACTTAGAGCAAAGAGTCCCCTTGCTCAGATGCAACAGTTTCCACAGATTCTCCGTATCTATGGTCTAAATGTCCCCTGGTCACCAGTTGCTTTTGTGTTTTTATTGATAAGCCCCTGTCGAGGTTGCTCGGAAGCTGAGCTACAGAGAGATTCCCAGTGACGCGGATGACATGACGACATTCTGTCCTTCACTCTTACAGCAAAATGATTTTACTCTTTTTTTTAAAAAAAATATTTTATTTAGTTATTTGACACACATAGAGAGGGGGTACAAGCAGGGGGAGGGGCAGAGGGAGAGGGGGAAGCAGGCTCCCCACTGAGCAAGGAGCCTGATGCGGGGCTCGATCCCAGGACCCGGGATCATGACCTGAACCCCAAGGCAGACGCTTAACTGACTGAGCCACCCAGGGGCCCCAGAAGGATTTTACTCTTAAAGAACAATTTCATTTTGGGGGCCCCTGACTAGCTCAGTTGGTACAGCACATGACTCTTGGTCTCAGGGTCATGAGTTCAAGCCCCACCTTGGGCATGGAGCTTACCAAAAAAAAAAAAGGGACAATTTCATTTTTGTTAGAAACAAGTGGGATTTGAAATCATATCAAATGAATCTACAAGAGTCTTCCACTGTGTGTGGCACAGAGCTTCTAAAAATCTTTAGAATTTCCTGTGATGAGAGTGATAAAGGCATTTTTGTTATGTTAATGAGGTGACTATTGGAAAGCACTGAAAGATGGGGCTGATTGCCAGGGGAACCAGCCTTGTGTGGAGAGGGTTGGAACTTTCACCCGCCCCCCTGCACCCCCATCTCCGGGGAGGAGAGAGGGGCTGGAGGTGGTATCCATCGTCAATGGCCAGTGATTTACTTAATCAAGGCTTTGTAAGGGAGCCTCCATAAAACCCCCAAAGGACAGGGTTCAGAGAGCTTCCGGGTTGATGGGCCCCTGGAGATTGGGGAGGGAGTTGGTCTGGATAGGGCGCGGAAGCTCTCTGCTTCCTTTCCCCAAGCCTGATCCAATGCATCTCTTCCATCTGCTCTTCCTGAGTTTGGTCTTTTTATAACAAGCTGGCGATCGAGCAAATAAAATGTTTCTCTGAGTTCTGTGAGCCGCTCTAGCAAATTAATCAAACCCAGGGAGGGGGTCTTAGGAACCTCTGATTTGTTCTTTTTTTTTAAATTTATGTGACAGAGAAAGACACAGCGAGAGAGGGAACACAAGCAGGAGGAGCAGGAGAGGGAGAAGCAGGCTTCCCGCAGAGCAGGGAGCCCGATGCGGGACTCGATCCCAGGACCCCGGGACCATGACCTGAGCCGAAGGCAGACGCTCAACGACTGAGCCACCCAGGCGCCCTGGAACCTCTGATTTGTAACCAGTTGGTCTGCAGCACATGTGACCACCCGGGCTGGTGGCTGGCGTCTGAAGGGGTGGGGACAGTCTCGTAGGACGGAGCCCTCCCCCTGTGGCTTCTGACACATCTCTGGGTAGACAGTGTCAGAACTGCGTTGGACTGGGACGCCTGGCTGGCTCAGTCAGCAGAGCGTGCGACCCTTGATCTCGGGGTTGTGAGTTCAAGCTCCATGTTGGGTGTAGAGATTACTTAAAAATGAAATCTTGGGAAAAAAAAGAATTGAGTTGGATTATAGGACACCCAGTTGGTGTCCCAAGAATTGCTTGTTGGTGTCCCCCACCACACACATTGGAATTGGTACCAGAACCAGTTTAAGGGGAGAATCCATTTCCTTGCCTTTCCCAACGTCTAGAGGCTGCTTGGATTCCTTGGTTATGGCCCCTTCCTCCATCTTGAAAGTGCATCTTTCAACGATTGCTTCCACCGGCGCGTCTGCGGCCGACACTCCTGCTTCCCTCTTTCATTTATACAGACCCTTGTGATCACATGGCGCCCACTCAGAAAATGCAGGATAACCTTCCATCTCAGAATCTTCAGCTGAATCATTTCTGCCACATCCCTTCTGCCATGTGAGAGAACAAATCTACAGGTTTCAGGGATTAGGGCACGGATATCCCTGGAGGGCCATTATTCTGTCTACCATAAGAAGGTAATGATCTCCAAAGACATTTCTATCAACTGATTTTACTTAAATTTACATAAAGTTGAGAAATCCAGGATCGAAAAAAACGAGCCAGGAACATGAGTGGGAGGAAAGCTATGACCTGTGGATCGCAGCCTGAAAGGGGAGAGAGAAAATCGGGACCACAACAGAAAGCAAAGGCAATTTTGTCTTCACGTGGATGAATCTGATGATGCCTCAAGTCCATGTTGGATCTGGACGTGTGTATCTTCCAAATGCGGAAAGCATTTATCTGTCTTCCCAGGAGGAAAAACCAACAGAGACAGGGCAATAGCTAAAATGCAAAGTTAAGTGTGTGTTTGAAAAATTCTCATGGGTAATTCTCTCCACACAAACCCTGGGGGAAGGCAGCTGCTCGAACATCGTTTTCCGATGAGATTTTGAGACAGCGCTAATTTTAGGAATTGATCATTTGCATATTGATGGCCAGGAGACATACAGAAGTAACTTGTTTATTACCCATATTTCTGTTGTCCTTGCTCCACCTCAATTAAGCTTTAGAAATTAAATATCTATGTGGCTTCAAGACATCTTCTAGATCTGGCATTCAGTGGCTTATTAATTATTCATAGATTAAAAGTCTTCTTTCCAATTTTATCCCCAAACAAGTTTTAACACTTTTTTCCCCACAATGTGTTGAAAGTTGCCATCTCAAAGAAGCAATGTTATTGTGTAGAATATGAAACGCTTTATCACAGTGCGAGGTGTACTAGAAAGACCATTGGCTTTGGTATCGGATATATCTAGACCTGAGCTGTCCATTAGGGTAGCTGCTGGCCACATGTGGCTATTTAAATTTAAATTAATTAGGGATGCCTGGCTGGCTCAGTTGATGGAGTATGTGACTCTCAATCTTGGGGTTGTGAGTTTGAGCCCCCCATTGGGTATGGAGATTGCTTAAGGATAAAATCTTAAAAAAAAAATTTTTTTTTAAAGAGTTTATTTATTTATTTATTTGACACAGAGACAGAGACAGCTAGAGAGGGAACACAAGCAGGGGGAGTGGAGAGGGAGAAGCAGGCTCCTGGCCAAGCAGAGAGCCCGATGCGGGGCTCGATCCCAGGACCCTGGGATCATGACCTGAGCCGAAGGCAGACGCTTAATGACCAAGCCACCCAGGCGCCCCTCTTTTTTTACATTTAAAAAAACCATTTTTTAAAAATTAAAGTAAAAAGAAATACACTTAAATGAATTTAAACTCGGGGTGTCTGGGTGGCTCAGTCGGTTAAGCATCCGACCCTTGATTTCGGTTCAGGTTGTGATCTCAGGGTTGTAAGATTGAACCCCGAGTTGGCCTCCCCGATCAGTTGGGAGTCTGCTTGAGATTCTCTCTCCCTTTGCCCCTCTCCCCACTTGGGTGCTGCACGCTCTCTCTCTCTCTCTCTAAAATAAATAAATAAATCTTTAAATGAATTTAAACTCAGGTTTTACAGTTATACTAGTCACGTTTCAAGCGCTCACTAGTGACAGGTGGCTAGTGGATTCTTCACTGGACAGCGCAGACGGGGCACATCTTCATCACTGTACAAAATCCTATTGGACAGCACTATTCTAGATATAATCTTGGATCCTGTTCTTAATTATGTGATGGCGACAGAGTTTTTTTCATTTTTTTCAATTTTCTGACTTTCTTAACTCATCATAAGAAAAGACGACATCGGGGCGCCTGGGTGGCTCAGTCGTTAAGCATCTGCCTTCGGCTCAGGTCATGATCCCAGGGTCCTGGGACCGAGCCCCACATCGGGCTCCCTGCTCCGCGGGAAGCCTGCTTCTCCCTCTCCCACTCCCCCTGCTTGTATTCCCTCTCTCGCTGTGTCTCTCTCTGTCAAATAAATAAATAAAATCTTTTAAAAAAAAAAAAAAGACGACATCTACTTCCTAGTTAGATTTTAGAGCCATACATGATGTTTCTGGAATCAGGTCTGACACTAGATCCTAAAAAAAAAAAAAAGAATTACTTGCTATTTCCCTCATGACCCCCAGTCCCAACACTATGGCCAAATACAGACATAGGGTGATCATAGCAAAATTATTTAAAGATCCAATCTGTCTTGTCACTCAACTTTTCACCCCCCAATCACTTGAGTAAATTCTGATAATTCCAGTTCTCTCCAAAGTTCTTATTCTAAGTATAAATTCTCAGAAATTCATTGATCAACAAATCTGCCATACTGCAGATATGTGGCCAAAAAGCGTTGCTTTATAATGGAAGCTTGGAAGCAAAAATATACTCCAGAAAAAAGGAATTTTTCTTGATGGTAAAAATCCAGTTATTTGGATAAGAGGTGAATAATATTTTTTGGCAAGAAGCACTGCGATAACATGGAATGATCAAGAACCCCCAGATTGGTCCTTGGGTACCAGGCATCTTTTCCTGCTCATAGTGTTTAGGAAGAATCTTTGTTAAATGGATACCCATTCACCTAATCAGTGTCTGGGGACAGGTGTCTGTGACATAATAAATGATTTTCCCTACTTAAAAATTTAATGAAATCTATTATCTGAAGTGAGAGCAACTTATTTCTCAATATTATATTTTCTTATGCCATGGGCAATACAGTCAAAAGAAGATGGTATGGGGGCACCTGGGTGGTTCAGTCAGTTAAGCGTCTACCTTCAGCCCAGGTCATGATCCCAGGGTCCTGGGATGGAGCCTCTGCATCAGGCTCCCTGTTCAGCGGGGAGCCTGCCTCTCCCTCTCCCTCTGCCACTCCCCTTGCTTATGCTCTCGTGCTCTCTCTCTCAAATAA
This sequence comes from Neomonachus schauinslandi, assembly GCF_002201575.2. NCBI lineage: Eukaryota > Metazoa > Chordata > Mammalia > Carnivora > Phocidae > Neomonachus > Neomonachus schauinslandi. Next base: position 7,773,929 of record NC_058418.1, read on the forward strand.
ATAAATGAAATCTTTAAGAAAAAAAAAAGAAGATGGTATGGTATCTTACCTGTTTCACTGATTTTAATGATATTTTTGAGTGAAGCCGGCATTTCCTTCATCTTTGCTTTGAAAGGCTCATAATTTTCAGGGTTCAGATCATGGCCTTTGCCTTGAATGAGAAGACAACATTCTTCTTCTTTTTCTTCTTCTTCTTCTTCCTCCTCCTCCTCCTCTTCCCCCTCCTCCTTCTTCTTCTTTTTAATATTTTTAAGTAATCTCTATACCCAATGTGGGGCTTGAACTTACAACCCTGAGATCAAGAGTCACATGCTCCACGGACTGAGCCAGCTGGGTGCTCCTGGAGGATAACATTCTGAGTGGTTATTTCCCAGATGTGAAATGGGAAGCCAGTTCCCAGAGAAAAACAATTCTTAGGACATCAATATTTGAGTAATTCACAGAGGGTGGTAGCCTTTCTAGGAATCAGCCAAGACTCCTTCATGTGGAGTTCTGAACTCCAGCTGCAGGTGTTCAGAGGAAGTGGGAGGACACCATGATTCGAAGATGTGGGAGGTCAGGATGGACATCATTATCCCTCCCTGCCTCCTGCAGACAAGTCCCGGGGAATTAACGTCTGACCCTGCTCTCTGCTGGGAAGGATGAGTTGGCTGCTTAGCAGGGACACTGGAAGTCATGTGAAGAAATGTATCAGTATTCATAAATGAAGTCACTGATGATAATTTTTTCTAATTTTTCCAAAGTCTGAACCTCACAAATGAGAACACTAACACGACTCTCTGAAATATCCCGTGGGTAATTTGTACATTTGAAAACCATCCACAATCTTGGATATTATCACCCTGGTTTTTGTTCCCATCTACTTTCTCCAAACGGTGAATCCCACCATAAGAAATGCCAAAGCATATTTCTCAAATGCCCTGTGGGATAATTTGGAGATCTTCTCTACCAAACACTCGCTTAACTAGGAGGGTGCATGCTAAAATCTGATCAGGATGTGTCCTAGGGCAGAGATTCCAAATCTTGCTTTCACATTAGAGTCATCTTTGAAAAATTCCTAAGATCCCAAGAAACTTACTCCCCAGGTTTCCTTCATAAGTTAAACATAGAGGTGCCCAGCTGCCTCAGTGGGTAGAGCATGCAACTCTTGATCTCAGGGTTGTAAGTTCGAGCCCCACGTTGAGTGTGGCGATTACTTAAAAAAAGAAATCATGGAGCACATGGGTGGCTCAGTTGGTTAAGCATCTGACTCTTGATTTCGGCTCAGGTCATGATCTTGGGGTCGTAAGATCGAGCCCCACATTGGGCTTCACCTGGGCATGGAGCGTGCTTAAGATTCTCTCTCTCTTCCTCTCCCTTTGTCCCTCCCTGCCCTCACTCTCTCTCTCTCTCTCTAAATTGAAAAAAAAAAAGTAATCTAAAAAAAAAAGTTAAATAGAATTACCATATGACTCAGCAATTCTACTTCTAGGTACATACCCAGAGGAATTGAAAACAGGTCTTCATAGAAAAACTTGTACATGAATGTTCATAGTAGGACTATTCATAAGAGCCAAAAGGTAGAAACAACTCAAGTGTCCATCAATGGGTAAACACAATGTGGTTATCAATACAGTGGAATATTATTCAGCCATAAAAAGGAATGAAGTACTGGTATGTGCTTCCACATGGATGAATCTCAAAAACATTATGCTAAGGGAAAGAAACCATTCACAAAAGGCAGCATATAAATGACTTTGTTTCTGTGAAATGTCCAGAATAGGCAAACCATAGAGACAGAAAGCGGATTGATGGTTACCGGGGGCTGGAAGAGGGAGGGATGGGGAGTAACTGATTAATGAGTCTGTTCAGGTGTTTCATGGTGGAGACAAATTCAGGAACCAGCTAATTAAGAGGATTATGTTACTAAGTTCTCTCTCTTTTTTTTTTTTAAGATTTTATTTATTTATTTGACAGAGAGAGACACAGTGAGAGAGGGAACACAAGCAGGGGGAATGGGAGAGGGAGAAGCAGGCTTCCCGAGGAGCAGGAAGCCCGACGCTGGGCTTGACCCCAGGACCCTGGGATCATGACCTGAGCTGAAGGCAGACGCTTAACGACTGAGCCACCCAGGCGCCCCTTATAGAAACATTTAAATATGAGTATCAGTGGGGTGCCTATCTGGCTCAGTCGGGAGACCAGGCCACTCTCGATCTCCAGGTTGTGAGTTCGAGCCCCACCTTGGGTATAGCGATTACTTGAAAATAACATAAAAAAATAAAATAAAATAGAGTGTCAGTAACCACACATCTCGCTGGGAAAGCATTAGGTTATAAATAACAGGAGGCAGGATTTCTTCATTTAAGAAGGGGAGGTCCCTATTTCACATCTGACTCAGCCTGGGCCCCTTCCCTTTGGAGTACTCCTTCCCAAATGAACAGAACCTAGAGCAGCCTAGGGACGTCGGAGCCACCAGCCCTGTCTTCTCCGTTCTGTATCCAGGGGAAACTGAGATTTGGCTGGTAAGCACTGCAGGAAAAGAGCAGGTGGTGTGGCCTTAGGGGCGGGAGGGACAAATGGGAGTAGCTTTTAGGGGCGGATTGCCTACTTCTAAGCTCCTTTTGAAATCAGCAACATAGGGGAAGTGGGTTTTCGTGACCTTCGGAAGCTGAGGTCATTGTGGGTAGATCTGAGCCAGAAGAAAGCAAAATTAAACTCAGTTTTGCAGAGTTTATAATAGGCTCACACAAACCTTTCTTTTAAATAGAGGAGATTACACCCACAATAGGATACTTTAAATAAAACCGAGGCTGTGCATGGAGCTCCCTCTGGAAGGCATCTAGCCCTTCAGCTGTAATTGCTGTCCAGAAACTGGCCTTAATCCTCCTGCATTATTCATAGATTTCTAAACGTATTATTTGAAAATTTCTATTTGCTTAGTATCATGCTGTAATCCATGTTTTAAGCAATTTGGTTTTTAATCGGTATTTTTTTTTTTTGTATCTGTTCATGTTTACCATGTGGTTCTAATTAATTCCTGGGGGGGAGAGGTTTTTTTGTTTTTTTATTTTGTTTTGTTATAAGTAGACTCCACATTCAACGTGGGGCTTGAATTCATGACCCTGAGATTAAGAGTTGAGTGCTCTGTGAGCCAGCCACACACCCTAATTAGTTCCTGTTAATTGCTCTATCAGGTTAATTAGTGATGGCATCATGATTGATGTATCCATTCTTTTGATGATTGACATTTAGCTAGTTACAACTTTCTTCCCAATAGCAGGCGATAACACAATCAACTTTTTCTGCACGTTTCCGGGTGCCTATATGAGACTCTAGGAATGGGGTTGCTGATCCAAAGCAATTCAATGCTTGAATCTTTTTTTTTTCTAGATGTAGCCAAATTATCCTCCAAAGTGGTTGTGTTTTCTCCAAAATCCACTCACTGCCAGTTTATGAGTCTCTGTTGCTTCACCTCTTCATTTACCCTTGGTTTTGTCCTATTTCCTATTGTGGATGAGAATAGTATCTCATGGTGGTTTTCATGGGCATTTCCATGATCACCAATGAATCAATCTTTCCCAGGGCACCTGGCTGGCTCAGTCAGAGGAGCATGTGACTTGGTCTCAGGGTTGTGAGTTCGAGCCCCATGTTAGGTGTAGAGATTACTTAAATAAATAAACTTTAAAAAAAATCTTTTTGTGTGGACACTTGTGTTTTTTCTTAACTGGGCATTTGCTTACCAGAGCCTTGGGTGCAAACAAAATGAATTAGGAGAATTAGAACTCCCCTAATTTCAGGCCTCATCCGGGGAGTGCACATGAGGAGTGGCTATCCCATGCTCTGAGCCTGCCCTGGACATCATAAATGACTGTGGGGTGTCTGAGACACATAAAAAGGATGGAGACAGTCCCTGGAGGTCACAGCCCCAGGAAGCCTCCTTCACAAGCAGCACATACCTGCCCACAAATCCCTAGATATCAGTTTGCACCCTTGACTATGGTTGAGCTACCTAAAATATTCACTCAGTGCTAGTTCAGAGGATGGGGAGGGTTGGGCGTCGGCTGCAGGGCAGAGTGGTTATTCCTGCCGGCCTGACTTTGTGGTGTCCTAGGGTGTTAGGCCACTCTCTCACTCTAGGACGGGTCGCCAAGGGATGCCTTGGTTAGGGAACGGAGAGCTGGTATGTGGGGACGCCCTCATAGGCATCTCTCTATGACACAGACGGGAACGAACTGGATTCCTGAGATGGGAAACAGGCCATCCTCGAGGGGACTCTTCTGGACCGAGTACTGCAAAATTGGGTAACTTCCCCTCGTAAAACTTTTCTAGTGTTTTGCATGGGTTAAAAGCTATGGATTCTTCAGCAAGGTAAAATAACGAGTGACCTTTGCAGCCCAACCTCCAAGGCAAGGTATTTCGGTCCATATGTCAAGCACCTACGTATAGCTTAGGAGGTGATGGGGGAAGCCTGGGGTCATGGGGGGGGACACTAGCATCCCTCCTATGGGGCCTTTAACGGGCGGTGATCCCAGTGATTGTGTTCAGGGGACGCCTTGGGTCACTTTGACACCAGGAACCTCTGACATACCCTGTGTGGGATGCCACCCAGGAGTCGCTGGGTTTGGTTTTGTTTTGTTTTGTTTTTGGATAACGGACCTTCTCTCTTCTCTCTTGGGGTGCCACCGGAAACAATTCGGATTGCGAAATTTAGGAAAGGACTGAGTTCCTGTAACACCACATGGCCTCAGTGGGATCTATCCGTTAAGATCTCCTCTGCAAGACACAGGCAAATGGACCTAGGGGATCTTCATTGCTCTACACCGGGACCCCGACCTAAGGGCCTCTTGCAGAACGTGTTTGCCCGAACGGGTCCGACTAATAAACTCCCTCCTGACATATTGGATGGTAATTATCTAAGTAGACCTCCTCAGAATAAACCCAGGTTGCTGGAGGAAACACAGACCCTCCCTAGCAAAGGGGATGCTGACTCTCTCTCTTCTCACTGCTCCTCCTAACAGATGTGGGAGCTTCTCCCTCATTTCTGGGTTAACGGCTATAATTGGAACCAACTGTTTCTAGTTAAGTCTACCCCAGGACGGGAACTTTCTGGAATATTCCCAAACAGCTGCCGAAACTCCCTTTGTATCAGGCACATTCCTTGTCTTCTCCGGCCTGACGTGGACAGCCTAATTTCACTCAGGAAAAACAAACGAACAAAAATCTCTGTCTGCTCATCTGTCTGGGCTGACAGGTTTTAGGAACGGGAACCTCCTTTTTCCGCCTTTGGGCAGCACTCTGCCTGTTCTGTCTCCTCCCCTTCTCTCTCCTCTTCCTGTTTCTGCACCATCTTGGGTACGTCGGCCTTTGGACACCATTCACTTCAGATTTCCCCACCAGTGCCTCAGGTAAAAGCTGACAATGGGAAACAAACTGATTGGCTTCTGAAAGAGAACCCAGGAGGAATATAATTTGGTATTTAAACTATTTAAGTTCGTTGGTTTAATTAAAATAAAACATGTCTTGAAAGTTATCAACATTAAATCTGAAACTTTTATTCTACCAAAATTTACTGAAGGTCAAATAAGCTCATGATCTCTGTTGCAGTTTTTTTTTTTTTTTTTAAGATTTTATTTATTTGAGGGGCGCCTGGGTGGCTCAGTCGATAAGCGTCTGCCTTCGGCTCAGGTCATGATCCCAAAGTTCTGGGATCGAGCCCCGCATCAGGCTCCCTGCTCTGCGGGAAGCCTGCTTCTCCCTCTCCCACTCCCCCTGCTTGTGTTCCTGCTCTCGCTGTCTCTCCCTCTGTCAAATAAATAAAAAAAAATTTTATTTATTTGACAGAGAGAACACAAGCAGGGAGAGCAGCAAAGGGAGAGGGAGAATCAGGCTCCCCGCTGAACAAGGATCCCAATGTGGGACTGGATCCCAGGACCCTAGGATCATGACCTGAGCTGAAGGCAGACGCTTAACCCACTGAGCCACCCAGGCGCCCCTTTGTTGCAGTTCGTGAGCAAAAAGATAACTTAAAATGATGGTTGATTTTCTGTCTCAGAGGTTTCATGGGGAATTGTTAAGAGAGCTTTAAAAGTCATTAGTAGGGGTGCCTGGGTGGCTCAGTTGGTTAAGCGACTGCCTTCGGCTCAGGTCATGATCCTGGAGTCCCGGGATTGAATCCCGAGTCGGGCTCCCTGCTCGGCAGGGAGTCTGCTTCTCCCTCTGGTCCTCACCCCACTTGTGTGCTTGCTGTGTCTCATTCTCTCTCTCTCAAATAAATAAATAAAATCTTAAAAAAAAAAAAAAAGTAAAAGTTGTTGGTAACCTGAAACTTTAAAGTTTTGCTTGGATGATAAATTGGGATTGAATTCGTTGGACATCCAGGTCTTCTCCAAACAGGATAAGGTACTAAAGCATGGATTACTGGACATAGGCTTATGCTTTTGACTTCTTATTGCAAAAAAATAAGATAAAATATTTGAATCTGTTGGTAAACATGCTTTGTGCTTAACTGATTCATAAATTTGCCATCTAAAGAGTTCTGGTATAACAGTTCACCATTGATTACTACTTAATTTTCACTGGAGATTAAGGTTGCTAAGAGTTAAAATTCTGCTAAGTGTAATTGAGACTGATGGAAATAAGGAAAGTAACTCTGTATGTAGAAAAGTAGGAGATACATAAGCAAGATGTAAGGAATGGGAATACATTTTTGTTAAAGGTAAAAGAAGGTAATTTTGTCCTAAATAAGACTGGTTGTTTGAGAAGAAATGGCTTGGGACGAAATCTGAATGCAAAGGAAATTTGTAGAAGGCTTATGAAGGGAAATCTTTGGGGAAAGATTTCATATGTGGTCAGGATGGACTAAGATTGAAATGAATGGATTTTATTTTATTTTAGATTTTATTTATTTGTCAGAAAGAGAGGGCACGAACAGGGGGAGTGGCAGGCAGAGGGAGAAGCAGGCTCCCTGCTGAGCAAGGAGACCGCTGTGGGACTTGATCCCAGGACTCCAGGATCATGACCTGAGCCGAAGGCAGATGCTTAACCAACTGAGCCACCCAGGTGTCCTGAAATGAATGGATTTTAAAGGTACACTGGGAGAATATTGAAATTCTGCTTTCTCTCTGTTCAAAAGACAAAGTTTTGCTAAATTGTTGGTCTACTCTTTTTCTTTTTTTAAAGATTTTATTTATTTATTTGAGAGAGAGAACGAGATAGAGAGAGCATGAGAGGGGGGAGGGTCAGAGGGAGAAGCAGACTCCCTGCTGAGCAGGGAGCCCGATGCGGGACTCGATCCTGGGACTCCAGGATCATGACCTGAGCCGAAGGCAGTCGCTTAACCAACTGAGCCACCCAGGTGCCCCCGGTCTACTCTTGATAAGAAAATGTAAACAGTGTTGTTCTCTCTTTTCTTTATCTGCCCAGGAAAACCAGTTTCTATATTTTGTCTTTTTAGGTCTTTGATTACTTAGTTAAAATTTCTCAGTATTAAAGGAGCTAAATTTTTTTTTTAATTTTTTATTTATTTGCGAGAGAGAATGAGAGACAGAGAGCATGAGAGGGAGGAAGGTCAGAGGGAGAAGCAGACTCCCTGCCGAGCAGGGAGCCCGATGTGGGACTCGATCCCGGGACTCCAGGATCATGATCCGAGCCGAAGGCAGTCGCTCAACCAACTGAGCCACCCAGGCGCCCAAAGGAGCTAAATTTTGCTAACAACTATATGACCCTACATATTTGCCTTTGGAATCTTATTGTCATTTTGATCAAATAAATAAAATTAAGTTTTGGGTTTTATTTTATTTTTTTATTTTTTAATTTTTTTAAAGATTTTATTTATTTATTTATTTGAGAGAGAGAGAGAAACAGCATGAGAGGGGAGAGGGTCAGAGGGAGAAGCAGGCTCCCCACTGAGCAGGGAGCCCGACACGGGACTCGATCCCAGGACTCCAGGATCATGACCTGAGCCGAAGGCAGTCGCTTAACCAACTGAGCCACCCAGGCACCCAAGTTTTGGGTTTTATAATGATCTGTAATCCTACGTAGGCATGTGCTTTATAACTTTCTGAGGTTTTTAACAAACTTCCCCAAGATTTAAATTATAAATGAAGTCTTTTGGACCAATTAGGCTTGTTTATTTGGTACCTTAAGTTACCTGGAAAGCACCATCAAACAAATCATGATAAGCCTTAGGTTATGTTGTCTGGATAAACGCTCTAACTATTCTAGGGATGATATACAATTCCTAAGGTTTTACTATGTTCTGGTAATAAGGTCATCACTTAACATTGTAATTATTAAAATGTTATATGTCCAGGGCGCCTCTGCCTTCGGCTTAGGTCATGATCCCAGGGTCCTGGGATCGAGCCCCGCATCGGGCTCCCTGCTCGGCGGGAAGCCTGCTTCTCCCTCTCCCACTCCCCCTGCTTGTGTTCCCTCTCTCGCTATGTCTCTGTCAAATAAATAAATAAAATCTTTAAAAAACAACAACAACAAAAAAACCCTAAAAAACCTTTCTCTTAAGAAAACTATGACTCCAAAAATGGAATCAAGTACGCATTTGTAAACAAACTGAAACAGTTAACTTTTCTCTCTACACCCTCTGAAATTCAAAAGGTCTCTGAATATTCTTTCTTCCATGGCAATTATAGTCATTTGCGTAAGTTCAATAAGAATCTGTTCTCCCTGTAACAGAACACCATTAGAAATATTGGTTATTTTGCCAAGGCTTTGACTGGAATGTCATATTTGAGAAAGACATGTATAATTTCAGATATGACCAGACAGCTTTAAGGAACTGAAGTTGACTTTATGAAACGTGGAGCCATAAAGCCCCTTGGAAGTGTTGGCCCGATACCTTGCTTCTAAAGTTCCCAGCAGCCTTCCCGGGGTGAGTAAAGAATGTCGCTTCCTGGCAGGTGCAGGAAACTCAGGATACTTTGGAGACCTCGTGAAGAGGAATTCACCCAAATCTACAGGTATTGCGGTCATGTCTGATGGCAAGTGCTTGGCTTGGCTTCTGGCCTGGAGAGGCTACTAAGAGTTCAACCTAGAGACTCCTTGTAAAAACTTCCAGCAAAGCAAATTTTAGAAGATCTATATGGCCGGGTGATGGGTATTAAGGAGGGCACATGTGATGAGCACTGGGTGTTATACGCAACTAATGCATCATTGAACACTACATCAAAAACTAATGATGTACTGTATGGTGACTAGCTGAACATTAAAAAAAAAAAAAAGATCTTTATGGCCAAGTGCTATTCTTGCTGGGCTTATCTAAATAATTATAACAAGTTTGTTAAAATTGGACTTGTTTTGCAAACAAATTAGTCTTGACTTGGCTAAATCTAAAAATGAGGGTTATTATAGAGAGAAATTACGTTTCAATAACCCACCTTTGCGGATGTTAAATCCTAGTTCTTTTTTTTTTTTTAAGATTTTATTTATTTATTTGAGAGAGAGAGAATGAGAGACAGAGAGCATGAGAGGGAGGAGGGTCAGAGGGAGAAGCAGACTCCCTGCCGAGCAGGGAGCCCGATACGGGACTCGATCCCGGGACTCCAGGATCATGACCTGAGCCGAAGGCAGTCGCTTAACCAACTGAGCCACCCAGGCGCCCCTAAATCCTAGTTCTTTTTTTTTTTTTTTTAAAGATTTTATTTATTTGACAGAGAGAGACACAGCGAGAGAGGGAACACAAGCAGGGGGAGTGGGAGAGGGAGAAGCAGGCCCCTGGCTGGGCAGGGATCCCGATGCGGGGCTCGATCCCAGGACTCTGGGATCATGACCTGAGCCGAAGGCAGACGCTTAACGACTGAGCCACCCAGGCACCCCTAAATCCTAGTTCTGATCGTCTTTAAAAGTTGTTTGCCTAAGCTAGACAACTTGAGGTAAACCTCAGAGTAATTGACACAATAGCTTTGGCTGCCGTTTTGGTGGGTCTCCAGGCACTTACGCTAGGACTACACATAAAATAGGCAAAACAGTATGTTTACCCAGCAGGACTCTAAATGACACTTCCCAGGTGCTAGATGCACTTAACCAAAAATTAAGTGAGGTCAGAGAGGGACTTCTCAAAAAGCAGGCCAATGTTGATTATCTACTATGACTACACCATTTAGGATGTGAGGAGTTTCTTCATATGCGTTGTTTTAACATTACACCTAACTCTTTTTTTTTTTTTTTAATGTGCCTTTCTTTTTTTTTTTTTTAAGATTTTATTTGACAGAGAGAGAGAGACAGCGAGAGAGGGAACACAAGCAGGGGGAGTGGGAGAGGGAGAAGCAGGCTTCCCGCAGAGCAGGGAGCCCGATGCGGGGCTCGATCCCAGGACCCTGGGATCATGGCCTGAGCCAAAGGCAGTCGCTTAACGACTGAGCCACCCAGGTGCCCCAACATTACACCTAACTCTTGCAAGGAGTCCCTATTAATAGGTGACATTGGTGATCAATTAAATAAGATCAAGATATCCACTGGTCTGTTTAATGGAATTGGTAACTGGGGATCTTATTAAGAGATGTGATCACAATTTTGAGCTTGATATTCTTTTGCATGTGTTGATGCATGTGTCGCCTGCTGTCCATCACGACCCCCCGAAACCATACCACGGGCCTCTAGACCAAACCCTGGATAGATTCTGCCATACAGCACGCTGCCCCATTTCAGCAGGAAGCAGCCAAAGTGGTCATCATCCTGTCCCCTAACGTCCCGTTCCCTAATGGCAGTTAAGGATTCTATTCCAGAGGGAGGAATGAGTAAGGAAAGGGTTAAGGGATAGGCAGGGAAGGTAGGGGGCCTCTGGCTGGGCTCTGAAACTCTTCCTGGCAGGCAGAAGTGCTGAGACAGAGTGAACAAGAGATAAGGGAATAGACCAGACCACCTGGCCCCGGATGTTAGGGAGTAATTTTCTTTGGCGGCTACCGTGTGGTCACAGAAAATGACCAGACATCAAAGAAGTAAGTCACTAAGGGTGTTATCAATAGTCCTTGCTCAAACCAAGACAGCACAAGAATCTCAAGGCCACAAGCTGCCTTGTCAAGTTTACAATAAAAGACTGGCCCTAAAAACCCTCAGTGGCAACCCATTTGGGACCCCTCTCTAGAGAGCTTTTTCTGTCCTTTCTGCTCTCACCTTCACTTAACAAACTTTCACTTCATTCACCCTTTTATATGGGCGAGATTCATTCTTCCACTCCGGGAGACAAAAACCCTGCAATCCTACATTACTATTGTAATGAACCTGGCCCTTGTAAGATGGTGGACTTAATCAATACATGTTGTGTGTGTTCTGACCCCTCCATTGGCCTGCCTCTCCCCATCTCTCTCCCTCTCCTCGGGCCTCCCTCATCCCTGAGACACAACGTTGTCAAAATTGAGCTCATTAATACCCCCACTATGGCCTCTCAGTGTTCAAGCCAAAGGAAGAGGCACACATTTCCCAGTTTAAATCAAAAGCTAGAAATGATGATGCTTAGTGAGGACGGCATGTTGAGAGCAGAGACAGGCCAAAAGCTGGGCCTCTTGTGCCAGTTGGCCAAGTTGTGAATGCAATGGAAAGTTCTAGAAGGAAATGAAAAGTGCTATTCTGGGGAACACACAGATGAGAAGAAAGACAAACAGCCTTATTGCTGATGTGGAGAAAGTTTAATGGTCTGGATGGGAGATCAAAGCAGCCACAACATTCTCTTGAGCCAAAGCCTCATCCAGAGCAAGCCCCTGACTCTCCTCAATTCTCTGAAGGCTGAGAGAGGTATGGAAACTGCAGAGGACAAGTTGGAAGCTGGCAGAGGTTGGTTCGTGACGTTTAAGGAACAAAGTCATCTCCATAACTTACAAGTTGCAAGGTGGTGTGTGCAAAATGAAGCTCTTCTTCCTTCTCATTTTCTGTGTTTTTTTCTTCAGTTTTTTTGTCCCACTGTGTTGCTGCAAATTCTTCTGTGGATTCCAGATGCCTCCCAGAGCTGTTTCTGTTTGTGGAAAGCTGTGTAATTGTTGATCTTCATCAGGGGAATGGAGGCTTTATTTATTTATAAATAAATAAAATCTTTTAAAAAAAGATTTATTTTATCTATTTATTTGAGAGAGAGAGAGAGTGAGAGAGAGAGAGCCCAAGAGGGGGTAGGGTCAGAGGGAGAAGCAGACCCCCTGCCGAGCAAGGAGCCTGATGTGGGACTCGATTCCAGGACTCCGGGATCATGACCTGAGCCAAAGGCAGTCGCTTAACCAACTGAGCCACCCAGGCGCCCAGTCATAATCTTTTCTCCGTCTCTCTCCCAAGTGTCTAGCATTACTGGAAACAAATCAACTGATGTATTTTTTTTGAATGGACGATAAGCAATTTTGGCTATGGTGTGGAGATACAACGATACAACAGCTAACATTTATCTGCAAGTTCTTCCAACTTAGTTGAATACAATATTCTTTTCTTTTCTCAGGGTTAATAGAGACATAGCAGAGAGATAAACACACCAGCTGATCAACGGAAAAAGATACATTTAAGAAAAAGATCCAGGAGATGGCCTCTGACAGATCCAGGAGATGCTCTCTGACATGGAGAGAGTAGGTATACTACCCTTTAAGGGCTCTTGATGCCTTTGATTCCTCTGTATCTCATTATTTTTCCATGAAATACAGAGTACTATGGCCTTTGTTATTTATTTATTTATTTATTTAAAGAAAAGGCTCTGCTTACGTTTCTTTAAAAGATTTTATTTATGACAGAGAGAAAGGGAAAGAGAGAATACAAGCTGGGCGGATGGGAGAAAGATAAGCAGACTCCCCATTGAGCAGGGAGCCTGATGCGGGGCTTAATCCCAGGACCCTGAGATCATGACCTGAGCGGAAGGCAGATGCTTAACCGACTGAGCCACCCAGGCACCCATCCGCTTACATTTTTACTTATTCGTGCATCTCATCATACCAGAAGGGGAAAATCCGGACGTATTATGTAGACTTTTTCTCTCCATCATGGGGTAATATATATTTTTTAAAGATTTTATTTACTTATTTGATAGACGGCGAGAGCAGGAACACAAGCAGGGGGAGTGGGAGAGGGAGAAGCAGGCTCTCTGCCAAGCAGGGAGCCCGATGCGGGGCTCTATCCCAGGACCCTGGGACCATGACCTGAGCTGAAGGCAGACGCTTAACGACTGAGCCACCCAGGTGCCCCCATCGTGGGGTAATATACCTTGACTCTGACCACAACCACTTCATACCTGAGCACAAGTGAGTCTATGGATGTTCCTCCAACTGTTTCTCTGAGGCCATGGCCATGCTTTTGACCATCCCATGGCACAAGGCAAACTTACTAACTCTATCCATGAGTGTTTCTGCTCCTTCTCATTAGCATGCTTTCAGAGGCTCATGTCTTATCTGTGACCAATTAATGCACATTTCTGCGTTGTCTTAGAACTTGCAATAAATGAATTGGACCAAAGATTCAGCTACTATGGTGTGGGTAGAATCCCCCCACATGCTAGGGAATAAGGAGGGCCACTGAAGTGAGTTATTTTCATTGGTAACCTAATGTTTTCTAGTTGGGATACTGATTATAATTAATCATCACAAGGATTTGTGTTATATCCTTGTTTATTTATTTATTTATTTTTAAAAGATTTTATTTATTTATTTGACAGAGAGAGACACAGTGAGAGAGGGAACACAAGCAGGGGGAGTAGGAGAGGGAGAAGCAGGCTTCCCAGGTGCCCCTGTTATATCCTTATTTAAAAGTCAGAAAACTGATATTTAACTCAGAGAGTGAAGCCACAATTTTGACATGAGTGTAAGTTCTAAGAATCCATAGGCTGGCACCGTCATTTCTTGTCTCTTTGGTCTCCGTAGTCATGACAAACTCACACTAAATAAAGAGCTATTGCTTTTGGGGAAGTATAATTCATCTGGTGTTGTGCAACTTTATAAAAGTTCCTCCTGTTTAGGACTGGTGAAGGATAGCCGAAGAATAAGGAACTTCTTTTTTTTTTTTTTTTTAAAGATTTTATTTATTTATTTGAGAGAGAGAGAACGAGAGACAGAAAGCATGAGAGGGAGGAGGGTCAGAGGGAGAAGCAGACTCCCTGCCGAGCAGGGGCCCGATGCGGGACTCGATCCTGGGACTCCAGGATCATGATCTGAGCCAAAGGCAGTCGCTTAACCAACTGAGCCACCCAGGCGCCCAGAATAAGGAACTTCTTACCCCCCCCTACGTTACTAGTACGCAATATCGTTATACAAGTTATATCTGAGTCTGTCGTGAGTCTTAGCAGGTATTACACATATATACGTGATGAACATGAGGGGTTGAGAATCAAATGAGGCATGCCTCCCGAGATGAGATCACTGTTTGCTGAGTGGAGACAGAGAAACAGTTAACACTGAAATAAGTGGATCCCAGGCAGACATCAGAGAATGCCTCTCTAAAGATGGAACATCCAATTTGTGTTACTTCCCCTACCTCACAGTGAAGAGACTGTCCCACCATCAAGTTCCTCACACATAATCAAATTACAACTCCCTTGCGTTTTCCCAGGCTGTGTGGGTCCTGCTGCATTGCAAGCCCAGAGGAATGGTCCCCAGAGCGCAATTACATGTCAAGAGGAAGACGGAAGGTCACCCGCTCTCCGGAGGCCCAACTTCGTCGAGTGGTTTATAGGTAAGGGACACTATATTCCGTGAGGAAAAGTGGACAATTTTGGATTTTGTCCCTCTGTCTCATAGAGATTCATGAAAATCAAAGAGATTTGGATTATTTTGTGTAAAAATCAGCATAGTTCTTCTTTCTTTTTCATCATTATAACTTTCTATTTTGAGATAGTTTAAGACTCATGAGAAGTAGCAAAAACGGTACAGAAGAAGCAAAACTGTACATTCAACCCAGCTTCCCCTAATGATGATATCTTTTATAACAGTAGTCATTGTCAAAACCAGGAAATTGACAATGATCCAGTACTATTTTTTTTTAAAGATTTTATTTATTTATTTGACTGAGAGTCACAGCAAGAGAGGGAACACAAGCAGGGGGAGTGGGAGAGGGAGAAGCAGGCTTCCCGCTGAGCAGGGAGCCCGATGCGGGGCTCGATCCCAGGACTCTGGGATCACGACCTGAGCCGAAGGCAGACGCTTAACGACTGAGCCACCCAGGCGTCCCCCAAAGGACACTCCTAACCCCAATCTTGATCCCAGCCAGCCAAGGGAGACCAGAGACCAGCTCTCAAGTGTGAAGAAGAAAGCACCTGGCATAGGGCTTTTCTATTCCATATCTGGATGAGGATCCCCAGTAGAAGAAGAAAATAAGCCCGATATCCGTTTTCCTTCCCTCTTAGCATCCTCATGAGTCCCTCACCATGTAGAAGCAGGAGGCAGAAGAGGAGTGATAGTACTACGTGGGTTCTTACAGCACATGCATATTCTCACTGATGTCCTAGAATTTCAATCACAGTAGGATCCCATTCTCTTGGGCACCAATGACGGGTAAGGGAGAATATAAGCTAGGAATCTTCTCTTCTCTCAAAAATTCTCGCCAAGGTCACTTAGGTCAACAGCCCATTATGAAATAAAACCTTACAGAAAGTACCAGGTGTTGAGAATCCACTCAGTTCTGCTTCCCCAGGATGGAAACATTAATGTTGAGCGGGACGTAGAGACACAGTTAAATCCATTATAATGAGGAATGAGATGGAGTTATGGGGGCTTGAGAGAAGATTTCCCTAAAGACAAAGCATGGGGTCTAGGGCTTTTAATTAACATAAAGTCATGCTGCAGAGATTGTCCTGCCACCAGGCCTCCATGCTGTATTCGTAACACAACTTGAGTTCTGTTTTCCTGTGAATATGGTGACGAATCTGTATACGGTAGTTTTAAGACGTCGGACGAGGGCTTCCAGGTTTGTCCTTCCTCAGAATGTGAAGAAGAGACAACAGTAGAGCCAACACTTGCTGCTGGACCTCAGTCCTGTGAGGAAGCGGTTTCCAAGTAAGGGGAATGATTACAAGGGGATGTTGATGGTAGTATTGGATTCCGTTCCTCGATATCACAGGGGCGCATGAGAATCGGGGGATTCAGGTCACTTACATAGGAACCGGGGAGAATGAATGAGCTTATTTATCCAGTCTTACCAACAAACCAGAAATTTCTGAATGAGGCCAATCACCTCTTCCTTCAGAAGTCTTGAGAGCTGTACACAAAAAGGCAGTAACGGATGCAAAGACCATTGATTGAGCTGGGAATCAATGCGAGTAACTAACTCAGTGCTCT
The DNA here is from genome assembly GCF_002201575.2 of Neomonachus schauinslandi. Lineage (NCBI taxonomy): Eukaryota > Metazoa > Chordata > Mammalia > Carnivora > Phocidae > Neomonachus > Neomonachus schauinslandi. The sequence goes on from NC_058418.1 coordinate 7,790,149, forward strand.
GGGAAACAGCCTGCTCTTGAGGCTGAAGGATGGAGTGGGGTCCCTGAAGTGGTGTGCTAGAAATTGTTCAGCACCAGTTCCCCAGAGGAAGGTGGGGGAAAGCCTTTATGTGTAGTGTTGGCCGATTTCTGTGGGGTGACTACTTCCATCATGGTGGATTGCAGACTACCAACATGATGACCCTGAGCATGGCTTTGGAAATAGGTGTGCAGTAGCCCACCACTACAAGAGTATTTTCACCACACAGATACCTTAGATGTAAATAACTTCAAGAGGGGAGGGTATAGAGGTGCCTGGCTGGCTGAGTCAGTGGAGCATATGACTCGTGATCTTGGGACCCTGAGTTCAAGCCCGACTTGGGTGTAGAGATTACAAAAAAATAAATATAACTAAACTTAAAAACAAAAGAGCGCAGAGTATAGTAAGATGTAGTAAAATAATTAGAAAGTAATAAGCTTTCAACATTTATTACTTTTGTTTGTAAAATAGGTCTATTTAAATGAAAATTTTATAGAATTTAATTTTCTGTTAACAATGTTAACATGTTGGGGCGCCTGGGTGGGTCAGTCGTTAAGTGTCTGCCTTTGGCTCAGGTCTGGATCCCAGGGTCCTGAGATCAAGTCCCACATCGGGCTCCCTGCTCAGCGGGAAGCCTGCTTCTCCCTCTCCCACTCCCCCTGCTGTGTTCCCTCTCTTGCTGTCTCTCTCTGTCAAATAAATAAATAAATAAAATCTTTTAAAAAAAACAACGTTAACATGTTTAACAATCTACGCACTAAATTCCCGGAAAACGTACCAATCGAATCCCATGATCTGGGGTGAGCCGGCTCCCGCCTACCAGTGGCTTCCTTCCACCTCCTAAATCCCCACCACAGCCACCCACTGGAACCCAGCGCGCACAAGCACCATAAGAGAACAGAAGGTGGTGTATTTACCCTCAGTGCTTTGCATGGGGCTGACATAATCCATGGCTGATTTTGTGGCCCCAGACATAGCACCAAGACTTAGGAGGGCAGGTCAAGGTTCTCTCACATGACTTGCCCAAAACCCTTTTGAGAAAAGAGCTACAGATTCTTTTTAACTCCATTTCTCCAAATACTTGTTCTTTTTAGCCTTAGTCTATCAGTTTCTCTGTGAATCCCTTTCATGTTGAAGTGAATAGAGATATCAAGGACTATATAAGGAGTCTGGGGATCAAGGATTACATGCATAGAGCAAGAAATCAAGAGAATCTAAGAAAATGTCAGTGAAATTAGATGACATTTCATGATCCCACAGCATCAATCATGCAATAACTACTGTACCCACAGAAATCAGTGCTTTGGTCCTCTTTCATCACAGCCCTTCTTAGGAGCTAGGACTCTTGCCGTATGATTCCCCCGGTCTTGATTCGTTCCACATTTCCAGCTCCCCAAGACAGAGATTGGATTGAGTTGGTTGTCCTCATCCAGAAAATATCACCTGTGTTAGGGCAGATTTCTCACAACCAGGCACTTACTTCATGAACCACTAGCTCACCCTATAGATCATGATTATCAACTTTGGCTAAATATTGGAATCATTTGGGAAGCTTTAAAAGTAACGATGCTGAGGCCCCACCTCTAGCCCCCTGATTTAATTGGTCTGGGCTGTGATCCATGTTTTGGGGAATTTTTAAAGCTTCCCAGGCACAGTCAAGTTTGGGGAACTGCTATGGGAGCATGTATTCCACCCATGAGTCAATTGGTAATTCAGTGTTTTTATTCCAGCAGTCATAGGATACCAATTAGAGCCATCTATTTATTTATCTATTTAAAAATTATTTTTACCAAATGACCCCAAATACTTATTTGACTAAATTCTATTTCATGCATAAGCGTGATGGCCTCCCCTGTTTATTAGACTTTGGCAGTTAAAAAAAACCAAAAACCAAAAAACCAGGCAGCCTCATCCAGAACAGTGCAAATGCTAAGGGTAAGATTAGTCTACAGTTTTACTGTAGGATAAATACATATTTTTTTTAAAAGGTCCCTCCTTCTGGCCCTATCAACTCTCAGTTTTGACCATTAAATATAGACGAATTTTCCAAAAATCACTGCTTCTCCAAGATCCTCAATGCCGTCATCATCCATCTCTGTTCATTTTTCCTGAATGACCTCCAGTATGTCATCTGTAAAGTCTCCCTGAATGAGGATTTCATCCTCTCCTTTTACTGAGGCACGGCAGGAGAATTTTTGAGCAAAACAAACAAACAAACAAACAAAACAAACAAAAAAACCACCCAACACTGTGCTTCTTTCTTAAAAAAATTTTTTAAAGATTTTATTTATTTATTTGAGAAAGAGAGAGAACGGGAGAGCATGAGCTGGGGAGGGACATATGGAGAGGGAGACAGAGAATCTCAAGCAGACTCCAAGCTTGGTGTGGAGCCTTACTCGGAGCTCCATCTCACAACCTGAGATCATGATGTCAACCAAAATTAAGAGTCGGATGCACAACCAACTGAACCACCCAGGCGCCCCTCTCTGTGCTTCTTTAAGATCAGTTTTGAAAGTTGAAAGGCCACACATTCCTGTTACATATTTCTTTTTCCGCTCTGGGAATTTTGGCAATCCTAACCTTTTGTGATACCATCTTCCTTTTTTGCTTTATTTGACCCCTTCCACCTCTCTTCTGCTTTTTCTTCTCTTCCTCTTCCCCTCCTCTGCCTTGACCTTCACTAAGTCCACCTTCTTGTTTCTGTGAATTTTCTGCAGTAAATTTTGCAAACTCATTTAGAATATTCTCCACAGTAAAGGACTTAGTGTGGGTAGTGTGCATCTAACTTGCCCTCAGGTATTGCCCCTCAGATCTCCTTTGCCATCACGCCCACCAGATTCAGAAATACCAGGAGTCATCTCCCAAACTGCCAGCTGAAGCAACACATGCCCAATCAGGGCAACTTAAACAAAAGAAGTTAGGTATGACCACTTTGGACACTGGAATAATAGGAGAAGAGGTAGAATGGTCAAGACACATTTGGTTTGAGAGATCCCCTTAGTTCTACTCTCCATATATCTGGTTAAAAAATCTTTCTGTCGGGGCGCCTGGGTGGCTCAGTTGGTTAAGCAACTGCCTGCCTTCGGCTCAGGTCATGATCCTGGAGTCCTTGGATCAAGTCCCACATCGGGCTCCCTGCTCAGCAGGGAGTCTGCTTCTCCCTCTGACCCTCCCCCCTCTCATGTGCTCTCTCTCTCTCTGTCTCAAATAAATAAAATAAAATCTTTGGAAAAAAAAAAATCTTTCTGTCCAAGTCATCTCTTAAAAAAAAATTATTTATTTATTTATTTATTTGTCAGAGAGAGAGAGACAACACAAGCAGGGGAAGCAGCAAGCAGAGGGAGAAGCAGGCTCCCTGCTGAGCAAGGCGCCTGATGTGGGACTTGATCCCAGGACCCTGGGATCATGACCTGAGCTGAAGGCAGACGCTTAACTGACTGAGCCACCCAGGCATCCCCCAGGTTGTCTCTCTTTTGAGAGTCTAATGGAACTGTCCAGTAGAACTTTCTGTGATGATGGAAATGTTCTATTCTGCATTAGCCAATGTGGTAGCCATTTGCCACATGTAGGTATTAAGCACTTGAAATGTGAATAGTACAGCTGAAGAGCTGAATTTTAATTTAATTTAATTTAATTGAAAGTTTAAATGGCCCCTTCTGGCTAAGGCCATTGTTTGGACGAACAGCTCTAGCTTGTAATCACATCCCTTTCATTTTTTTGGGTGAACTTATTTCTTTCTTGTTTTTTAAGATTTTATTTCTAGTAATCTCCACACCCAGCAGGGGGCTCAAACTCATGACCCCAAGATCAAGAGCCACATACTCCACTGACTGAGCCAGTAAGGCACCCCTTGTGAACTGATATCTAACATTTTCCTTTTTTTGAAACTCAAGGGTTCCAGTCAAGGTCAACATGAGGAGCAGGAATATTCGCAGGCACAAGAATCAGGTAATTGGCTGGTATAGAGATGAAACCAGGGGTGTGTCAGTGGGTTGATGGAAATGTCCTGTGGTTTTACGTGAAGATAGTCTTGAAGTCCTTTGTGGTGGTGATGATCAAAAGCAATTATTCTTATCTCTAACACCATCCTCCCTACAACCAAAATGCAAATATGAAGTATTTGTAATCTTGGATATAATGCCTGGAATGGATTCCATATTCCAAACCCTCTATTGGGGATATTAAACACATTCTCTTTTTATTGTCCATGGAAGCTCTATGAGAGGATCCTATAGACTCTATTTCAAAGACAAATAAAGCAAACTCAGAAGTGAGAAATCTTCCAGTGGGGCAGCACTGGATTGTGTTTGTTTTTTTTTTTTTTTAAAGATTTTATTTATTTATTTGACGGAGAGAGACACAGCGAGAGCAGGAACACAAGCGGGGGGAGTGGGAGAGGGAGAAGCAGGCTTCCCGCGGAGCAAGGAGCCCGATGCGGGGCCCGATCCCAGGACCCTGGGATCATGACCTGAGCCGAAGGCAGACGCTTAACGACTGAGCCACCCAGGCGCCCCTGGATTGTGTTTGGTTTAACTAAAAGGGGCCTGTTCTCTTTTAATCTAATCCATGTGAAGACTTCAAAAAAATAAGCAATGTGTGGTTAAGGGTCTTGATCTTTTGTGACGTTTATACTCTGATTGCTTTGGGTTAGGAGACATTCCTATTTATGAGTCTCCCAGGGCTGCCATAACAAAATACCCCAGACTAGGGCACTTCAACAATAGAAGCTAATTTTCTCATCGTTCTGGAGGCTGGAAGTCTCAGATCAGATGTTGGCAGATCTAGTCTCTGGTGAAGGCTCTCTTCCTGGCTTGTAGATGGCCACCTTCTCCCTGGGTCTTCACATGGCTTTTCCTCTGTGTATCCAGAGAGAGAGAGACAGACAGACAGACAGAAAGATCTGTTCTCTCTTCCTCTTCATATAAGGACACCAGGATACCAGTCCTATTGGATTAAGAGTTCTTTCTTATGACCTCATTTCACCTTTAGGACTTTCTTATAGGCTCCATCTTCAAATTCAGCATGTATACCAGCCCAATACTCACTGTGTTGCCTTGGAAAAATTTACCTGACTTGACTCTCCTACATCCTGTCATTACATGCTCCACCTCTAAGTGCTCATGGTTGGAAACTGTCCCACGTGGTGTGAAGTAGTTTGAAAGCCACGTGAGATTCAAGGAGAGCAGGGCACTGGTTTGGCTGTATCTTAAGCCTCAGCCCAATTCCTGTGTTTACCCACTCATCTGTATACACATCAATAGCTGACACTGTGTTCTATTTTCTCTAGGTACCACACAGCCAGGAAGCAAGATTGAGAGCACTTCGAGGTAAGAGAAGAAAAGCTGAGAAAGGTTAAGTAACAGTTTGAGACTTTTTATTTTTCCTGTGCAAATCCCTACTCTCTGCAAAATGAGATTCCATCACATATAAATCTTGATAAACCGATTTTGTCAGAGCACAGTGTATCAGAGACTTCTATCGTCCAGGAAGAGATATTTGTTCTATGCAAATCATCCTTGCCCAGAGCCTGAATGCTGGGGGTAGAGTCCAGCAGCCCATGCGTGGAGGGTCTCCAAATGGTGCTGGGAAGGCTCTCCCAGCAGGATGATGGAAACGCTCGGGGAACCAGGGGATGGTCTGGGGTGCCTCGGGATGGACGGTGGCAAACACTAGGATGAACGGATGTGACTTTGCCTCTTCAGCTTTCCTGCTTGTTCCTTTTATGGACTTGCCTTCTTTCTCCAGCATCAGGTATTAGCTGCTTCTTGGGACCATGTAGAAATTTAGTTGTTGTGGTTCCTGCCGGAGGCAATACCGCCCCCTCCCCCAAGCCATCCAGCCTGGCTTCCTTTTTGAATTTGGGGTGCAGTTTCAGTAGTAACAAAGAACATTCTTGTGCCTTTCTTTGTCTGGATTCAAAGAACAAAGCCCCTTGTTCTCCCCACATACCCTTCTCTCTGATGTCTGGATTCCCAATGGGACATACGTGATTCAACATCCTGGATTCCTCCAGGTCATGCCATGTCTAGCAATCTGCATCTCACACGTGCAATGTGTATTTTTCAGAAGAGACTTGCTTGGAAGAGAAGACAGTAGTACCCCTCCAGGCTCCTAAACTTTTTTCCGGGGTTGAACCAGCTTGTAAAAGTAATCAGTTTCTAGGACCTGAAGGAAATGTGGACATAGAGTTGATTGATAAGAGTGCAAACGGATACAGGTAAGAATCGAAGATGCTGATTGTTTCAATATAATTCTCCTATAAAGGAAGTATATGCTGTGTGATATTTACATGTATACACCTACATGGTAGGGTATGTGATCCATCCCTTAAGACATCTGAAATTTTGTCAATATTCTCTGTATTCTATGCACTGAGTTGGTATGTTAATTTCAACATATGTAGAATACAGAGAAATTGGGGCTCAGAGAGTTTATTTTTTTATTTTTTTAAAGATTATTTATTTATTTATTTGACAGAGAGAGAGAGAGAGACAGCAAGAGAGGGAACACAAGCAGGGGGAGTGGGAGAGGGAGAAGCAGGCTTCCCGCTGAGCAGGGAGCCGGATGCGGGGCTCGATCCCAGGACCCTGGGATCACGACCTGAGCTGAAGGCAGACACTTAACTGACTGAGCCACCCAGGTGCCCCAGGGCTCAGAGAGTTTAATTAACTCCCTAGAGTTTTCTAACGTAGTGAAAGTCACGGATGGGTCTTGAACCTTGCTCCACTCCAAGCTCCACATCCCTCTGCACTTTTGTTCTTTAAATCAAAGTCCTGGTTTTCTCCCAGCATGACTCTCACTCTGGCTCCTTTCAGCGTCCACTTCCCCATGGCTGGCTTCTATCTATGGCCAGCGACACACCTTGGCTTCTTGGTAACAGCAGCAGTGACCGTGAGGATTGCGTTCGATTCTTGGGGTCAGCATCTGGACCTGAAGTTACAGCACGAGGAGCAGTGGATGGTGGCAGGCCCTTTGTTTGAGGTCTCCGTGGAGCCCAAGGGGGTCATCGCTGAAATCCACCTCCCCCACATCATCTCCCTCCCAGGTAAGGAGGGGGGAGGGGAGGCCATGGGGATGGTGGGGAACACTGTCTGATCGTCTTTGTGGTTGTCCTACAGCAAATGAGGTCGATATCTCTTGGTTCCAAGTTGCCCATTTTAAGGATGAGGGGATGGTCCTAGAGCCGCCAGCCCGAGTGAAGCCTTTCTGTGCAGTCCTGGAAAACCCCAGCTTCTCTCTGATGGGGATCCTGCTGAGAATCGCCAGTGGAACCGGTGTTTCGGTCCCCATCACTTCCACGGTCCTGATCTATTATCACTTCCACCCTGAAGATACTAAATTTCACTTGTACCTTATCCCCAGCGACTCCTTGTTAATGAAGGTAAGGCTGGCAGATTTTGGAGAAGATATGAGAATTACACTGTCAGCCTATCACCTTCGACATTCTGTTTCTATATTGAACAGAAAAGTCAATGCACGGCTTTCATTGATAGAAGCATGAATCACCCTCCATGAGTTCAATCTGTAGGTGCTGACTCTTGAGCCATATGCAAGGATCTGCAATAGGAATTCAGTTCTGCTAAAAATGGAGCTGTCTTTTCTGGCTTTTAAGGAGAAAGAAAACAGGGGACGAGACTTATGGGGAATGGCAGAAGAAGTAATGCAGAGATTTCATTGTAGATTTGAAATTAATAATATCTAAATTAAATACACACACACACACACACACACACACACGCCCCTCTGGAATCATCCTCCTCTTGTGCCGTGGCATCTCCCTCTAATGCCTTTGTAAAGGCTCAGAGTCCCCCAATCTTTCCTGGGTTAGTGCTGAAGCAGACATGGTGGCCCTTGAAGCTCTAGAGCCCTTGCCTTCCTAGATAAAGTGGAGACTTTACAGGGGAAGATCATTTGATTTTCTGACCAATTGGTTGAGCCTTGGTGGAGACTTTACAGGGGAAGATCATTTGATTTTCTGACCAATGGTGGAGACTTTACAGGGGAAGATCATTTGATTTTCTGACCAATTGGTTAATTCTCCTACAGCCCAAGCAGAGACAGTGAATGCCTGGTGGTCATTAGGGTTGTGAGTAACTGTGGGTATTTAAAATACAAAAGAAAATATTTTAATCTCGATGCTAAAGATGACCGTTCCTGGGGTACACAGGGACAAAAAACCAGCAACAAAACCCCAAAAAAGTCGTATGGGATCTTCTTTTTGTTCTGGACACAGGCTGGCCCATCCTGCTTTTTCTTCCTTCCTGGACCCCAAATCTCATAGGATCATTTGCTCCTACTTTACTGATTCAGTAGAAACAATGAAATGGAAGTGACTTCATTTCCCTGCCATCAACTTTATAAGTCTAATTCTGTGCCAGCTTCACTCCTCCTCCACCCTCACGCCCCCTCCTGCAGTGATAAGACTGCCCCCTACTTGCATAAGGCCAGGGTTTGAGAAGTGTCCTGGACCCATTTCCCTCTGGCCTTTCCCAGGAGGACACCACACCCGGAAGGATCTACCCTCGTCTCAGTGAGTGTGTCCCACCCTGGACTCACATCCCCCTCAGCAACCCCAGATCGACCATAGCTACCATATTAGAGAGATGCTTTCCTTCCCCTCTTAGTGTCCATTTCTCTCTTCTGTGTTTTGGTGAATGGATCATCAGCTTTATGGACCGCCTGGTCTGTACCTTCCTCAGGGCTCACTCTGCCCTCAGGTGCCTCTCACTGGGTTAGTGTACCTCCACTTCTTCAGATGGCTCTGTTCAAAATCTCCATTGGATGATTCTTCCCTGATGTCTGACAGCATGTTGTGCTGTTGGCCTCACCCTTCCTTGATAACAATCCTCTATTATTCCTTCACATCCTATTTCCCCAATCTCCTAGTTAACCATTCTGGTCCCTCTTCCAGGTCTTCACTTCTGCAGGTGCTTGCTCTGAAACCCCCCATCTCCCAAACGCACTGATGGTCTTAGTGACTGTTCTCAGGCCTGTCACCAAATCCCACTGAAGGAGAGGATTCCTAAATCTGTATCCCTGTCCTGGACTCTCCAGAGCTCCATCTGTGAACTGCCCGACTTAATGCGCCCACTTGACTGCCCATCAGCATACCTACCTCATGTATTAACCTCCTTATCTTCCCCAAAACTGCCCTGCTCTTTCAACTGTCTTCTCCATGGAGGATATAAAACCAAGTTCCGCTAAGTCATTTGATCCCAGATCTAGAGTTTATCTTCCATCTCTCTGTTTCCTTTCCTTTCCTCATCCAGTGTATCCTCCAGCCCAGTGAGTTTTGCTTTCGTAATAGTCTATGAACTCTTTTGGAGCTTGCAACCTACAGAGCAACAGACAGTAAATAAGTAAGGAGATGCTCAAGTCCAGCTCTCTTTGCTTTCAGAGTTTGCTTTCATAATGTGACTCGAGCCAGTTTCATTGCCTCTTCGCCGCTGCCAGTGATGGAGTGCTCCTCCGCTGACTTCTGCTGGAAATATGACTCAGGCCTTCAGACTTCTTCCACTGGTTCCATTATTGTACATGTAGCTTCTGCTTTTTATCTGGCAACAGGGAGATCTTTTACAAACATAAATAATCGCACCTCTTCTTGGCCAAGACTCTTCCATGAATCCTTACTACACTTGGGACATAAACCAAGTCATCTCCTTCGTCCATGGCATCATTTGGCTCTAGTACCATCAACCCTCTTCCTTCCCTCCATTGGCCTCATAAATCTCTTTATTTGCTTATTGTCTGTACTTTTGTTGATTGTAAACATTGTACATGGGAGGGACCACTTCCTCTTAATCACAAGTTAGTTAAAAGCACAGCGTAAGGCCTGTTGTAGACACTCATGAAATGTTGACAGAAGGAATGAAATGTGGTCTGTCTTCCTCTCTTTGGAGGGGAAGACGAGTGGAGAAACCTTTTCTCCACTTGAAAACGCAAGTTAAACTCAAAATATCGCTGGTTGCCCAGAGAATTTTCCCTGCTTGTGTGATGAGCTGCACAATGCAGTATGGTAGCCAGATGCCATGCCTGGCTGTTGAGTTCTTTGGTTTAGAGGTGCTATAAATTTAAGATATGCAATAAATTTTTTTTTAATACACAAAGATTTTGAAGATAGAATATAATGCAAGTATATACATGTTAATTTTTTTTTTAAAGATTTTATTTATTTGACAGAGAGAGATACAGCGAGAGAGGGAACACAAGCAGGGGGAGTGGGAGAGGGAGAAGCAGGCTTCCCACCGAGCGGGGAGCCCGATGTGGGGCTCGATCCCAGGACCCTGGGATCATGACCTGAGCCAAAGGCAGACGCTTAACGACTGAGCCACCCAGGCGCCCCTATACATGTTAATTATATTGATTACATATTTAAAGGATAATTTGTGGGGTTATATGAAATATTTCATAAATATATTAGTAATAGTACTTTCATCTGCTGCTTTTTGCTTTTTTTTTAAAAAATGCAGCCGCTAGAAAATTTGAAATTACACTTGGGGCTTGCGTTATATTTCTACTCAACAGTGCTGCTCCATGGAAATCCATTGATCCAATCAAAAATATTTATTCTGTGCTTTACCTATTCCAAACACTATTTTAGTGGCTGGGGATGCATCAGTGGACAAAACAGACAAAAGCAGGACTACCAAAGGTTGTTTGGAAGATGGAAATGCTTGTGGTACAGGAAAAATATATGTGATATGACACGTGCTATAAAAAATAAGAAAGGGAAAGGGAATCAGGTTCGACCCATACGACAAGCTAAGTACAGGAGTCTGTCCCACTATCTGCAGAAATCTGCTCTCAATGATAACCTATCACTGTTATACTGATGTATTTGGTTGTTTAAGTTCCAATCTCTTATTATTATAATTTCAGTTAAATATATCTCCTCATTTAAAATAATTTTTTTAAAGATTTATTTTTTTTTTTTTTAAGGATTTTATCTATTTATTTGACAGAGAGAGACACAGCGGGAGCGGGAACACAAGCAGGGGGAGTAGGAGAGGGAGAAGCAGGCTTCCCGTGGAGCAGGGAGCCCAATGCGGGGCTCGATCCCAGGACCCCGGGATCATGACCTGAGCTGAAGGCAGACGCTTAACGACTGAGCCACCCAGGTGCCCCAAAGAGTTTTTTAAAGTAATGTCTATCACCAACGTGGGGCTCGGACTCACCACCCCGAGATCAAGTCGCATGCTGTAGTAATTGAGGCAGCCAGACACCCCTAAAATAATTCTTCATCAGAGATGGCATGGCACATTATTGTCTTCCCTCTGTCCTTTTCTCTTTATCCCTCTGGAGCTGCTGCTCTTTACTAGTGTGTGTGTAGTGACTCCTTGAGAACCTGCCGCCTCCCTCCCCTGCCTCTACCCCACCATGGTTTCATTTCCTTCTCCATACAATTTGAAATTTTTCTTCCACTTGAACTTCCGGGTCCAGCTCATGTTCCAGCATCGGACATTCTTTCCTTCAAATGGATCTACGGATTTCTTTTAATTTAAATCAAATATGCAGATAAATGTATTGCTCCCTAATTTTCACAGTGGACACACCATGTATCCAGTACCCATATGGAGAAGTATAACATCACCAGCTTCTCTTTCCCCTTCCTGCCCTCTCCTGATCACTACCCACCAAAAGTATTTACTAACTGGAATAATGACACCATCTACTGTAATTGTTTTTGACAGTGATTCTTGCTCGTTGATTCCATAAAGTCTCTATTGAGCTGTAGCTGAGACTTTTCAAATGCTATTATTATTTTGTCATTTGAGTTCCATTCTGTGTCTTTGGCGGCTCCTCAGATAGTTCTGAGGGCTCCTTTGCTCTGCTTCTGGGTCTCTGGGGTGGTATCACTGCTGTGTTGCTTGCTGGTGTGCAGGTGGAAGAGAACCTCACGGGGCAGCAGCCTCACGATGGAGGGAAGTCGTCTCTACCCCCATCCCTTATAGATGCAGCTGCAGACAGGGATGGTCCCCTCCCGGGGCAAAAAGAAGGAAGCCACTTTGTCCCCAGATTTGAGGCGCACTCAGACAATCCCTGCCACATTATACAAAGAAAAATCATACCATACAGAGATTTGTGATAAAAAAAATCCCTTGGGGAATGCCCGGATGGCTCAGTTGGTTAGGCGTCTGACCTTTGATGTCGGCTCAGGTCATGATCTCAGGATCTTGAGATGGAGCCCAGAGTTGGGCTGTCTGCTGAGTGTGGAGCCTGCTTAAGATTCTCTCTGAGTCTCCCTCTGCCCCTCCCCCATCTCTCTACCTCTAAGAAGAAAAAACAAGAAAAAGAAAAAGAAAGAAATCCCTAGCTCTGAGATAATCACCAGTAAAGTTTTATTAATGCATCCCTCTATGTATGGGGCCTGGCTGGCTCAGTCAGAGGGGCATGCAACTGTGGATCTCAGGGTTGTGAGTTTGAGCCCCACACTGGGTATAGAGATTACTCAAAAATAAAACATAAAAAAAAGAAAATACATCCCCTCACGTCCAGAGGCCTATTGATATATACATATATAAATATATATACTTATATATATATATATTTTTGCTTATTTACTTTTAGCTATGTTTCCTGATTTGCTTCTTTTCTTTCTTTTTTTTTTTTTTAAAGATTTTATTTATTTATTTGAGAGAGAGAGTGAGAGAGAGAAAGAGCACAAGAGCGGGGAGCGGGAGAGGGAGAAGCAGACTCCCCGCTGAGCGGGGAGGCCGATGCGGGACTCGATCCCCGGACTCCAGGATCATGACCTGAGCCGAAGGCAGTCGCTTAACCAACTGAGCCACCCAGGCGCCCGATTTGCTTCTTTTCTTCTTCCTCAGGCAATAGATGATGAAGAAGCTAAGTTTCATGGTGTGCGTCTACAGACCTCACCCCCAGTGGATCCCCTGAATTTTGGTTCCCGTTATATTGTGTCCAGTTCACGTCATCTGGAAATAATGCCCAAGGTCAGTAGAATTTGAATCTACTCAAATTTAACTTGGGTTTCAAAATATTTTGTATACATGAAAAAAAAATGGAAGACCAGTGGAGGGTCAGTAGCTCAGGTGACTATTCTCTGAACCATATCCTGATAAGAGCTGGGCTATCTTTCCTTCCATGGAATAATACTATTTCCTAAAATTGTAAACTTAAAAGATTGTTGACCATTCTACCTCTGTTTTTCCCTCATTTAGCCATGAGACTATATAGGAAATGGAGTATATTTCAGTGGCCAGTTCACTGCAGGCAAACAGGTCTTTTCACCCCACTCGCAACCTCCTGATACTTTAAGTCAAGTGGTATGTTTCCTCTAGGAGTTGAAATTATCCTACAGGAGTCCTGGAGAAATCCAGGTATTCTCTAAAGTCTATGCTGGGAAGATGGAGGAACCAATTGTACTTAACGTTACTGACAAAAGACACAAGACTTTGGTCTGGCACACTTTGGTGAAGCCAGGTAGGTAAAAATATGAGGCTAAGGTTTGGGGGGAAGAAAAAAATCATGTCCCTCTCCCCTTGGTTGTAGTGAAGTGTGTCAGAGGAGAAGGTCTGTTTATGGTCCCATCCCAGAGAAGAAAACAAATCTACTGCCAGTTTATAGTCAGTGTTGAGTTGAAACAAAAGTGCTGGCAGTGGTCATGTGTGCCTGGGATAGGAATGGCTCTTGGTATGCAGAATTGGAACCTCTCATACCTAGGTGGTAGTGAACAGGAGATGCTAATTATAAGAATCAGAAGGAGCAGAAAGTCAATTGAATTCTATCTTCTGGGCAATTTTATAGTTGTTGCCATACAAAGGGACTAAACAGTTGCTGAAGGAAGAAAGACACAAAATTTATCAGAAATTTAAACAATAGCAGGGCTTTTAGAAAGAAAACATAAGACCACGTGGAAGTCTTAATGGTAAACACACTTTAGTGATTTTTCCAAATGGTTGCTCCAATTGGCAAACCTCCCACCAACTTAGAAGCACGTCCAACTTAAAAGTTCTGCACTATCAACAATCCCAGTATTACAGGGTTTAAAGAATATCATCCTTTATTGTTCGAATGTACTCACTTCATGATGGTATTTCGTGTCTAAAATACATTTGCCTAGAAGATAATTTATATAGAACAGTGGGATAATTTTACCATAGCTTTCACATTTCTCCACATTTTGGCTTATAAATAGAAAGAATATTGGAAAAATGTGTTCCTTCCTCTGATGCATTTCCTTAATGGGCAGTGAGTGACCTACTTAATTGGGTTCCATTAGTATATCAATGTTTCAATGGGATCCTTAACTTAGGAAATGGAATTAAATTATTTTAGTGCATTACATCAAAGACTAGGGAAACTACAGGGGCACCTGGCTGGCTCAGTCAGAACAGCCAGCAACTCTTGATCTCAGGGTTGTGAATTCAAGCCCCATGTTGGGTGTAGAGATTACAAAAAAATAAAACAACAACAACAACAACAAAAACTTTAAAAAACTTTAAAAAAAAAGGAAAAACTAAATAAAGGTAAATGACTCATTTCATTCTCCAACTTTTCCTTTTTTCCTAGTGGACCTCAAGTTTCATGCCGCATTGGTCCCTCCTCCTTTCTCAGGTTAGTGCAGTGTTGTGTTTTATTTTGTTTTGTTTTTGTTTTATTTGACAGAGAGAGACACACAGAGAGAGGGAACACAAGCAGGGGGAGTGGGAGAGGGAGAAGCAGGCTTCCCGCTGAGCAGAGAGCCCAGTTCCCCGAGATCATGACCTGAGCCGAAGGCAGATGCTCAATGACTGAGCTACCCAGGCGCCCCAAGTGCAGTGTTTACACCAAAAGTCAGAGGGATGTGTCTGATTTCAGGAGGTCTTTGAGTGGTGTGATGTGTCTCAATAAGGGATCATACCTTCTCTTCATCGACAAAAACTGAGTGGTGTCAGAGACAAAGACAGAGCATGATCCACTTCAGTGAATTCATGAGAGGGTATAATATGCAGACTCTGAACATGCAACCACATCTTATTGGGGAAAACGTCTTGCATCTGGTGAACTATAAGTTTTCCTCTCTCCAGGATGCACTCTGTGTCTTATAGAACAATAAGTGAAAGTAGGTCGATATGGCTGGAGAGGAAAATTTAGACGGACGGAGGCCACATGAGACCCGAGGCAGGCAAGAAACAGAAGTTGAAAGCATAAGGATGATGGTTGAACTCTTTTGGACCTTAGGCTGAAACTCTTTTGGACCTTAGGCTGAAGGCAAAGGGGGACTTTGGAAGGGTGGGTAGCAATGCAATCACTGTTCTGAACAGTGTGGATGACTATGGGTGAGGGAATGGACAGGAAGTGGGAACCGGCTTATGAGGCTGTTGTAAAAATCAAGAACAGGGATTACCTGGGAATTGGTTAAGGTTACTGGAACTGGTAGGTAGCAGAGAAAGAAATTATTCAAAGTAAGGAGTCAAGGGGGACCTGGCTGGCTCAGTCAGAAGAACATGTGACTCTTTGCCTTGGTGTTGTGAGTTCAAGTGCCACCTTGGGAGTAGAGTATTACTAAAGAAAATAATAATTAAAAAATTTTTTTTAATAAAATAAAATATGGACCCAAGATTCAGAGGATTCCATTCTGCCTTCCATACTGTTGGCTTTGATTGTCAGGCTCCCCACACAGTAAAAGTGACAGGCCTCCTGTCCCAAACCAGATCATCCAGGAGGAGAAAGAGAGCATCTCCTGATCCCTCTCCCTGAAGAGAAGGCACCTCAGGTGTCACATTGGCTTGAAATGCGCGACAGACCCTTTTCCTGGCCAGCTGGTGTGATTGTCAGGAGGTATTATATATGGGGCACCAGCATGAATCCTGAGTCAGCACGATGCAAAATACTGTCTCTCCAGTGCTCCCAATCCCTTCTGTGTTGTACATAACCAGTTAAATCTCTTTCTACACAGTTTATCAGAAGACCCTTAAGGGTAGGGAGCTGGTCTAGTCCACCTGCACCTCTGGTATCATGCATACCAATGTATGAACTTGGAAATTGTTAGAAGGATGAATAGATGAATGTACAGCAAGATAGAGTCCTCTCTAGGTTCCAAAGAAAACCAGAAAGTGAAGAAGGAGAGGTGCTCAAAGCTTGGAGGGGAGGGAATGGGATTGAAGAAGAGGGATCATTGAGTTTCCCTAAATTCATACACCCCTGAGAATGGACTGGGAACCCCGAGGATGTGTGTGTAAGCTCTGGGCAACATGCAAAAGACAATGAGCAATATCTCCACACAGAATTCTGTCTTTAAGGGGCGCCTGGGTGGCTCAGTCAGTTAAGTGTGTGACTCTTGATCTCAGTTCAGCTCTTAACTCAGGGTCATCAGTCCAAGCCCCATTTTGGGCTCCACGCTGGGCCTGGAGCCTACTCAAAAAAAAAAAGAAAAGAAAGGTCTTTAAGCTGGGCATAGTTCCCAAACCCCGTAAGTGAGCTATCCCTTTCTGAGTCTGCAACTCTTTCTTCTGCCCAGTTGTGGCCTTCATGAAGGAGCACCGCCGGCAGCTGCAAGCCAGGCTGGGGGACCTGAATGGAGTACTGGATGATCTTCAGGACAGTGAGGTCTTCACTGAGGAAGAGAAGGAGCTGGTGCAGCAGTTGCCAATGCAGCAGAGGAAGAATGAAACCTTGCTGAGGATGGTGGAGAAGAAAGGGCCTCAGGCCCTGGAGATACTCTTCAGGAGCCTTAATCAAAGGGATCCTTACCTGATGTCCTACCTCAGCCAGCAGAGTTTACAACAATGACTCAGGCCGATACTCGGGAAGAGAAAATCCAGTGGAGGCGCCTGGGTGGCTCAGTCGGTTAAGCGACTGCCTTCGGCTCAGGTCATGATCCTGGAGTCCCAGGATCCAGTCCCGCATCGGGCTCCCTGCTCGGCGGGGAGTCTGCTTCTCCCTCTGACCCTCCTCCCTCTCGTGCTCTCTGTCTCTCATTCTCTCTCTCTCAAATAAATAAATAAAATCTTTTTTTTTAAAAAAAAGAGAAAATCCAGTGTTCTCCATTGAAAATGGATAAATGGGTGCTTGGGTGGCTCAGTAGCTTAAGCATCTGACTCTTTTTTTTTTTTTTTTTAAAGATTTTATTTATTTATTTGAGAGAGAGAGAACACATGAGAGGCGATAGGGTCAGAGGACGAAGCAGACTCCCTGCCGAGCAGGGAGCCCGATGCGGGACTCGATCCAGGGACTCCAGGATCATGACCTGAGCCGAAGGCAGTCGCTTAACCAACTGAGCCACCCAGGCGCCCAGCATCTGACTCTTGATTTCAGCTCAGTTTGTGATCTCAGGGTCATGATGAGATTGAGCCCCGCATTCGGCTCTACATTAAGCAGGGAGTCTGCTTAAGATCTTCTCCCTCTGCCCCTCCTCCCACTCTCTCTCTCTCTCTCTCTCTCTCTCTCAAATAAATAAATTAATCTTTTTTTTTTTTTAAAGAAGGAAAATGGATAAGCAGACGTGTGATAATTGAGCTCAGTGTCCAAGACAAAAAAGGTCCAGGTAACACCTACCCATCACACAGGTTTTATCGAGGACTGATGTGTAACTTGGCAGATACCTATTACTGTATCCTAATACCTTAACCTCAAGAATATCTGAAGAGAGTAGGAATATTCATACTAAATGTTTTTTTTTAAAGATTTTATTTATTTATTTGAGAGAGAGAGAATGAGAGAGAGCACATGAGAGGGGGGAGGGTCAGAGGGAGAAGCAGACTCCTTGCCGAGCAGGGAGCCCGATGCGGGACTCGATCCAGGGACTCCAGGATCATGACCTGAGCTGAAGGCAGTCGCTTAACCAACTGAGCCACCCAGGCGCCCCATACTAAATGTTTTTTAAGCCAGGTTAAAAAAAATTCCTATTTCATCCATTGACACATTTCTTGGAAGTCTGGGCAGAGGAAGGCAAGGGCAGGTGTGTTTATGATTGACAGGGCCCAGGGAGACCAATTCTCCTGAGTCATGCAAGAAGCAATTCCAGTGAACGTTACATCTGCTGTGTCACTTGCTCAGAACAGAAGCCAGGAAGGCTTACAAAAACTCTCTGTTGAGGGCATTCATGACATTCACAAGCTTTAATTTTTTTTTTTAATATGCTATGTCTTTAACATTTTATCTATTGCTATTTATACTAGAATGATGAAGTCCCTTGACTAAATAGCACTTAGGAGTGGAAGCAAATGCAAACGTTGGCAGAAAACCTTTTGCCTCTGGTACATATGCTGGTACCAGGAATGGGCACATCCAACTTCATGGAACAGTTCCGTGGAACCCAGGGGAGGAATATGGATTAATGGTCTCCATAGAAGCAGAAGCGGGGGAAGGAGGAGCATCCAGCTTATTCTGAGAGAGGCCCTCCTGGCTGGGTACGTCACGAAAATAAGCAGAGCCTGACATTTGGATTCTGCCATTGAACCCTGCCATTTTATATCCATCCCAGCTTATTTTGGACCAGTGTTTGCATGACATAACTAATGATATCCTTTGACTTTGAAACCAGTTATTTCCTTATATTTGAAGCGAGTTCATGGGAGACAGCATATAGTTGGGTCAGTTTGTTTTTTGTTTTTTTTAAAGATTTTATTTATTTATTCATGAGAGACAGAGAGAGAGAGAGAGAGAGGCAGAGGGAGAAGCAGGCTCCCAAGGAGCAGAGAGCCCGATGCGGGACTCGATCCCAGGACCCTGGGATCATGACCTGAGCCGAAGGCAGACGCTTAACCGACTGAGCCACCCAGGCGTCCCGACAATCTCTGCTTTTTAAGTGGTGTATTCAGCCATTTACATTTAACATAATTCTGGCAATGTTAAGATTTAGCCTAGGTCTGCCATTTTAGTATTTGTTTTCTCTTTATTCCTTTGTGCTGCATGCCTATCTTTCCTTTCTTGGCTTTTTTAGGGCTTATGTGAAGAGTTTTTAGTATTCCACCTCAATTTGTCTATTGTTTTTGACAATTGTGGTTGTATATTTTTTAGTGATTGTGCTATAGATGAAAAGATACATCCTAAATGCATCAGTCCTAGTATCCATACTGTGCTAATTACAGTGGAATCTAGAAACCTTAGCACCATTTTGGCCATGGTACCTTTTATGACCCAGTTATTTTCAATATTCCCTCTCTATATAATAAGGTCCCAATCAGAAGAATGTTATATATGTTTTTTACTTTCTATCTATCTATCTATCTATCTATCTATCTATCTATCTATTATTTATTTATTTTAGAGAGAGATATGGAGAGACCATGAGTGGGAGGAGGGGCAGAGGGACAGAGAGAGAGAGAGAATCTCAGGCAGACTCTGTGCTGAGCACAGAACCTGACGCAGGTCTCCATCTCTCGACTCTGAATTCATGACCTGAGCTGAAATCAAGAGTCAGATGCTTAATCGACTGAGCCAAATGATGCCCCTGTTTTTTACTTTGAATTGCTGAGTATGTTTTAAAAATGAGGAGTATAATCTATGATACATGCCCAGATATTTACCATTTATGTTGTGCTTCTCTTGTAATCCTGATATTCTAAATTTCGTTGAACTTCTTTTGGCAATTCTTTTTTTTTTTAAGCTTATTTTTTTAGTGATCTCTACACCCAACATGGGGTTCGAACTCATGACCCTGAAGTCAAGACTTGCAGGCTCTACAGACTGAGCCAACCAGGCACCCCAGCAATTCTCTTAAAGCAGATCTCCTGACTATGGATTCACTTAATTTCCCTTCATCTAGAGATGTCTTTATGTTACTTTCATTCCTGAAAGATGTTTTTGCTGGATATAATGGCAGTTCTTTTTTTCAGCCATTTATTTCTGGTTTTCATTGTTCCTAATGAGAAATCTGCAGTCATTCAGATTGCTTCCCTATATGGAATGTATCATTTTTTCTCTGGCTATTTTCCTTTTCTTTTTTTTTTAAGATTTTATTTATTTATTTGAGAGAGACAGGCAGATAGTGACAGAGATAGCAAGAGAGAGCACAAACGGGGAGGAGAGGGAGAAGCAGGCTCCCACCCAGCAGGGAGCCTGACATGGGGCTCGATCCCAGGACCCTGGGATCATGACCTGCACCGAAGGCAGACACTTAACCGATTGAGCCACCCAGGTGCCCCTCTCTGGCTATTTTCAAGATTTGTTTTCTTTGTCTTTAGTTTTCAGCAATTAGATTATGATAGATCTGGGTATGGATTTCTTTGGGTTTTTCCTATTTGGAATTCACTCAGTTTTTAAATTTGTAGGTTTATGTTTTTCACCAAACTTGGAAGTTTACAAGTATTATTTCTTTAAAGATATATATTAAATATATGTGTGTGTGTATACATACATATATATATCTAGCTATATATCTATATCTACATCTATATCTATCTATCTATCTATATATTTTAAAGTAGGCTCCATGCCCAGTGTGGAACCCAACATGGGTCTTGGCTTGAATTCATGACCCTGAGATCAAGACCTGAGCCAAAATCAAGAGTCAGACGCTTAACATACTGAGCCACTCAGGCACTCCTAAATATATTTTTTTTCAACCCTGCATTTCTTTCTCCTCTCCTTCTGGGACTCTGATGGTATGAATGTAAGATTTTTGTTGTTGTCCCATAGTTCTCTGAGACTTAATTGTTTTCCTATCATTTCCTCTCCTTGTTGTTTTGATTGCATAGCACTTATGATTTATTTTTTTTTAAGATTTCATTTATTCAGTTATTTATTTAGAGAGAGAAAGAGAGCAAGCACAAGCAGGGGGAGGGGTAGAGGGAGAAGGAAAGAGAGAATCTCAAGCAGACTCCCTGCTGAGTGCGGAGTCTGACACGGGACTGGATCCCAGGACCCTGAGATCATGACTTGAGTCAAGATCAAGAGTCAGACACTTAGGGCGCCTGGGTGGCTCAGTTGGTTAAGCGACTGCCTTCGGCTCAGGTCATGATCCCGGAGTCCTGGGATCGAGTCCCACATCGGGCTCCCGGCTCGGCGGAGAGCCTGCTTCTCCCTCTGACCCTATCCCCTCTCATGCTGTTTCTCTCTCTCTCTCTCTCAAGTAAATAAATAAATAAAATCTTTAAAAAAAAAAAAGAGTCAGACACTTAACCAACTGAGCCACCCAGGTGCTCCTTTCTTTTCTTTTGCTAGTAATTTTCTTGCCCTGGCCTCCTCCTGCCTATAAAACCTTCCATTTTTGTACCACTCCCCTGAGCCCCTGTCTCTTTACAAGAAGGGATGCTGCCCAATTCATGAATCATTGAATAAAACCAATTAGTTGAATTTTTGTTCTTGAAGGAGGTTGCTTACATGTCTTGGTTAATGTGAATAATGTGTCAATGAACGTGGGGCTCAGGTAGCTCTTTGAGAGGCTGATTTCATTTCCTTCAGGTATATACACACAAGTGGGGTTGCTGGATCATACGGCAGTCCTATTTTTGATATTCTGAGGGAGCTCCATACCATGGATTTACTTTCCCTCCAACAATGTACGAGCGTTTCCTTTTCCCCACATCTTCATCAACACTTGTTATTGTTTGTCTTTCCAGGGTCCTGGAATGAGCCCCGCTTCGGGCTCACTGCTGAGCCGGGAGCCTGCTTCTCCCTCTGCCTCTGCTCCCTGCCCTCCTCGTGCTCTCTCTCTCCTTCGTTCTCTCTTTCAAATAAATAAATAAAACCTTAAAAAAAATACACTGCCAGCCACACAAGATAAAGATAAAGAGCCAGGCTGCCCCCAGCCTCTAGGTTCCATGCTCCAGGGTCCTCTGTTCTAGAGATCTTGGTTGATTTCAATAACTGACCATTTGGGCAACTTTTCTTTTCTCTTCCCGTGCTTTAAATTCCTGCTCTTAAATTTACTTATTTATTCATTCATTCATTCATTCATTTTAGTAATCTCCACACCCAGTGTAGGGCTCAAACTCACAACCCAGAGATCAAGAGTCGCATTGTCTTCCAACTGAACCAGCCAGGTTTGCCCGTTTTTATGTTTTATTTGTTTATGTATTTATTAAGATTTTATTTATTTATTTGACAGAGAGAGAGCGAGCACAAGCAGGTAGAGCGGCAGGCAGAGGGAGAGGGAGAAGCAGGCTCCCCAGTGAGCAAGGAGCCTGACATGAGACTCAATCTCAGGACCCCAGGATCATGACCTGAGCCAAAGGCAAACGCTTAACCAACTGAGCCACCCAGGCGCCCCTGCTTTTATGTTTTAAATTCACAATAAAAAGTGAGCCTGCAAAAGCCTTAGGCCCCCACCCTCCTCACCAATAAAAGCAGAACACCAGGCCTGTGTACGCTCTCTCTCTCTCTCTCTACCTGCCACCTTGCTATGTAGCCCCAGGTGTGCCATATAATTTCCAGGTCTTATAAGTAATAGAATTTTTTCCTTTTCAAAAAATTTTTTACTAAGTTTTTAATTTTAATTCCAGTATAGTTAAAATACAGTGTTATATTAGTTTCAGGTGTATAGTACAGCAATTCAATTCTATACATTATTCAGTGCTCATCATGATCAGTGTACTCTTTTTTTTTTTAAGATTTTATTTTTAAGTACTCTCCACACCCAACATGGGGCTCGAACTCAACCCTGAGATCAAGAGTCGCATGCTCCACCAACTGAGCCAGCCAGGCGCCTTTACTAACGTAATGGAAGAAGAGCACAGAAATAAACCTCTAGGAAGGAGGTGTCATTTCAGATTACCAGGAAAGGAAGAACTTTATAATATACGATGTTGATTTTCCTTAAGCAAAAGAATGGAACTGAAGCCTGAACTCACCTTATCTGTAAATATTAATTCCAGGAACATTAGCTATAAAAGGCAACACATATTAAGGCTTTAGAAGAATAAAGAGGAGGGGCACCTGGGTGGCTCAGTTGGTTGTCTGCCTTTGGCTCAGGTCCGGATCTCAGGGTCCTGGGATCGAGCCCCGCATCGGGCTCCCTGCTCCACGGGAAGCCTGCTTCTCCCTCTCCCTCTCCCACTCCCCCTGCCTGTGTTCCCTCTCTTGCTATGTGTCTGTCTGTAAAATAAATAAAATCTTTAAAAAAAATAACAAAAGGGCAGAAAACCTAACAGGAAAGAAGCTAAAAGCCTTGACTGGGCACTTCGGTTGAGAGACACGTTGTCAGTAAATATATGGCAGGGTCCCCACCTCATCAATAGTCAGGTTAAAAGAAATGCAACTGGGGGCGCCTGGGTGGCTCGGTTGGTTAGGCGACTGCCTTCGGCTCGGGTCGTGATCCTGGAGTCCCTGGATCGAGTCCCGCATCGGGCTCCCTGCTCGGCGGAGAGTCTGCTTCGCCCTCTGACCCTCCCCCATCTCATGTGCTCTCTCTCTCAAATAAATAAATAAAATCTTAAAAAAAAAAAAAAGAAATCCTACTACCATGGGGTAAATTTGACAAATACATGTAATCATAAAAATATAAAATCATAAAAGCACTCCCCTCGGGGAGCACGGGCTATGGCTGGTCCTTCTTCTTTTTTTTTTTTTTTTTAGATTTTATTTATCAGAGAGAGAGAGACAGAGGCAGGCAGAGGGAGAAGCAGGCTCCTTGCTCAGCAAGGAGCCCGATATGGGACTCGATCCCAGGACCCTGGGATCATGACCTGAGCCGAAGGCAGAGGTTTAACTGACTGAGCCACCCAGGCGTCCCTGGCTGGTCCTTCTGAAGGCTGCAGGCCAGCTGGAACCACAGAAAACTGACCAGTGTAAATCCAAGGTAACACACCTGAAAGGAGGTGGTAGTTTGGTATATTCCTGAGTCCCTCCGGAATACTGAATCCCCACAGCGCTTGGAAACGAAGAGGCAGCGGTCCTAACTACCCTACCCTACCCAAGAGTAGACCCCAGTTGGTCTCCTCAAGGGATAGATCTGGTTGCACAAAAGCATTCTGAACAAGCGCCCCCAGACAAGCCCCAGATTGGCTCTTGCCAGGTGTCCCGCCTCTGACCCCATCACTGTGACTAAGGGAACATCCTTGGAGGATTGGCAGCAGGCTCTCTGGAGGTGTGTGATGTGTACAGCGCGTGTGAAGAGTGAGTGGACATCAGAAATAAAATCCGGGGATGTGTGCTGTGTGGACAACCAGGACATATCCATAACCGAGTTCCAGGTGGGAAGCTATCTGTCTGTCTCCATCCACCAGATGTACATTTCGTAACAGGAGACACCTTGTCCTACTCATTGCTGGAACCTCAACCCGTAGAACATCATAGGCCCTCAATAAATGCTAGCATATTAAACAAAAGAAAGAATGCATCCTACTAACCACTCCCTAGGAAAATCAAAGCTCAGACTCAGTTTCTCTTTCTCTCATTCTCCCTTCCAGCCTTGTATCTGGGGAGCGCCTCGTTTGGGCTGACACTGTCTCTTGAGATTCTGCTTCCTGGGAACATGGGTGACAAGCACAGCTTGTTTTACGTAGTTGCTGTGAGGAATGCATGTGATGTGCATGGAGGACATTAGCAGAACATTGGACATGTGTCATTTTCAGTAAACAATGGCACCAGTGATGAGCATTGAGATGGGATTTTCCAGCCAACGACTGTCCTGCCCCCGATTTACTGGCCTGCGCTGGGGATGCAGAGGTGAGTAACTGCGGTCCCTCCAGGAGTACACAGTCTGGTGGGTGTGCCAGACACATGCACAATCAGAACAACAGGTGGTCGCAACCTGTAATGGACATTTGATGCACGATGGACTAAAGGAGCAGAGCGAGGACCCCTGAATTTCCCTAGCGATGCTGCTGATGCTGAAGGATGTGGGTGCGTCCAGGAACGCAGGGTGAGGGGAATTCTAGATAAAAAAGCAGCATGTCTGCGTTACCAGAATGAACAATGAGGAACCCAAAGGGCATGACAAACTCATTCCTCATGTTGTAACCAAACCTGCCTCCCCGAAATTTGCCAAACACTGGTTCTTTCTCTCCCTCTCCTTCTCCCTCCCCTTTCTGGCATGCTCTCTCTCTCTCTCTAACATTCTCAAACTTATGTCCTGAGGAAGTAACCTAGGGTGATATACGTGTTCCGTATCTGATTGGGGTGTTGGTCACACAGGTGATTATATTTGTCAAAACTCATACTAGACATTGAAGAGCTGTGCATTTTACTCTACACAGCTTTCCAAAACCAAAAGCAACCAAGCAACCAACTGATCAACAAAAACAAAAAGTGAACGTAGAATGGAAGTCAGAAATCAAGAGTGGTCCAAGCAGAAGAGGATTGTACTCCCTTCCTGCTGGTGTCTGTACCTCTATTAATGCATCCATTACTGATTATGCTAGAGCAAGCTCAGCAGTATGGGGAACACCCATACCAGCGCCCCATAGTTTCTAATGTTTACCCAATGCCTGTGTGAGAAGCACGATGCTCTACTCACTAACTTTGTGGGTTTGGGCATATTTGTTCACTTCTCTGAACCCACTACAATACAGTGGGGGTAATAAAACCTACCTTGCCAGGGTTGAATGAGCCATCAGTTCTAATGTTATCCCCCTTCAACAGATTCCAAAACTGAGATACAAAGAGGCTAAGTAACTTGTCTAAGGTTATAGCTGTAAACAGTAGGGCTTGGGTTAATACTAAGCCAACCTGATTGCAAAGTTCGGTCTTATTCACTGGATGAGATTGATTGAATATCATATCATATCTATTACTCTCTTCCCATCCCTCCCTCTGTCCCTGAATGCAAGAGCCCACTGTGCCCACCCCCAGTCCCCATGACCTCTGTCCTCACTCTGGACCTCAGTCACCTAGGATCTCTCTAGGATGGATGGATTCCATGTCTTCGAGGACCCTCTGGAGGCTTGAAGATAAGCATTCATGTTTACCAGCAATGACATCATGGGTCTGGTCTCTGAAGATCTGAATTCACTTCTGGCTCAACCACACACATTTCAAAACACCCTACATGGTTCCAACCTCCACAAGCCTCACTTAGCCCATCTGCAAAATGGGATGTAACTGGGCACTGTTTTCCCAGAACTATCAAGACCCAGAGCTGAGAAGGAAAAAAAACCAACATCAACCTCCCAGTGTAAGGTCAGAGAATCACCAGCACCTGGTCCAGGCGTGGCCCGCCTAAGAGCACAAGTTCAGCACGATCTCTGCCACGCCATTTCCACCTCCCGATTTCAGACGTTGCCTCTTTGGAGAGAAATTCATGACAATCAGCTTTCCCCTCCCTTAACATCCTCATGAGGAGAAAGAACAAGAACTTGGGGGGTTCCTGCACGGGAGACCGGCTTAGCATCTTCTTGGCCACTGAACTCAGTGACCTGCCTTTGTGCTCCCAGGGCAGGGCACAACGTGTGACCCTGATATTTTCACCGGACACAGGACTCTCTCTAGAATAAAGACGGCATGTCCCAGACCCTCCTTCATCTGGCTGGGGTCGTGTGACCAAGTTCTGGCCAACAGGATGTGAGGCGCAGTGATGGCGTTTAAGCCTGGCAGGCAAGACGGCCGCCATCTTCCTGCACATGCGGAAAAGGCCCTCAAGCATGGCAGAAGGACAAGACAGAAGCAGCTTGGGTGCTTATCTGCCCTCGACAGCGTATGCAAGACTGTTCAGAGAGAGAAAAAGGTTTTTGTTTTTGTTTTTTTTTAAGATTTTATTTATTTGAGAGAGAGGGAGAGTGAGAGTGAGAAGCAGACTCCCTGCTGAGCCGGGAGCCTGATGCGGGGCTCGATCCCGGGACCCTGAGATCATGACCTGAGCTGAAGGCAGACGCTTAACCGACTGAGCCACCCAGGCACCCAAGAAAAAGGTATTTCTATTTTGTTTAAGGTACTACTCTGTTTTGGGGTTTTATACAAGGGGAAACAAAATCTTGATGGTGAACTGCCAGGTGGACAGGGGGACCGGTCCTATCTCCACCTGGTTCCTAACTCCCAAAGGTATAGAGAATGGGGGCCTGTATTCATTTGCTAGGGCTTCAGTGGCAAAGTATAGCAAGGTGGGTGGCTTTGAACAACACGCGTTTACTGACTCAGTTCTGGAGGCTGGAAGTCAGAAATCAAGGTGTTGGCTGCGCCATGCTCCCTCTGAAACCTGTACGGAAGGATCCTTCCTTGCCTCTTCCAGCTTCTGGCAGCCCCAGATGCCCCGTGGCTTGTAGATGCATCCATCCAATCGTCCCTGGTCACATGGCATCCTCCCTGTGTGTCTTCACCTCACCTTCCTGCTGCGCATGTCTGTCTCTGTGTCCCAACCTCCCGTTTGGTAAGGACACCAGTCATAATGGATCAGGGCCCACCCTAACGGCCTCATTTTAACCTGATTACCGCTGTAAAGGCCCTATTTCCAAATAAGATCACATTCTGAGGTGCCTGGGGTTAGGACTTCAAGATCTCTTTTTGGGGGAGGAGGCATGTTTCAACCTGTAACAGGGCCACACAGAACGTAGGTAAGATTTCTGGGCCAGTCCTTCCTTTTTTTTTTTTTTTTAAAGATTTTATTTATTTATTTGAGAGAGAGAGAATGAGAGACAGAGAGCATGAGAGGGAGGAAGGTCAGAGGGAGAAGCAGACTCCCTGCCAAGCAGGGAGCCCGATGCGGGACTCGATCCCGGGACTCCAGGATCACGACCTGAGCCGACGGCAGTCGCTTAACCAACTGAGCCACCCAGGCGCCCTGGGCCAGTCCTTCTAAAGACTGGTGCAGGTAATGGAGCGGTCAGTACCTAAAAAACCGGAACACAGTGTGACAGCACCAGCCCAAGGCGAGCTGGTGATGTTAAGTACTAGGTAGCTGGGGTACAGTTTCAGGTGCTGCTCTAAGTGCTTCTCATACAAGAGCCCATTTATCCCTCAGCGCAACCTGCTGCAGGAAGTGGGATTATTACCCCATCTGATAGAGGACAAATATGAGGCACAGAATGGTTAAGTAACTTGGCCAACGTCACAAGGCATGAGTGAACCTTGGCATGAACTGAACCTAGATGGTCTGCCTTGAGAGCTGCGGTTGGAGGTTCTTCCAGGTTTCCCCTGCCCTAGGCGTCAGGGCAGGCCATCTCTTTCCAAGCCCTTTCCGGGTGGGGGAGTGGTGACAGACATTCCCACAGCCTCCACCACAAACTACGCACTGTTCTCTCCATCCCCACAGCACTGAACCCACCTCATGCATGTCCTTGCCCAGCCTCCTCCTGGACACCTCCAGTGTCCTGCCTCCAGTGCATCTCCCACATGGCCCTAGAGGAGTCTCTCCATCCTCCAGTGCCGTCCCTCCCCCTTTCCTGCTCACATTCCTCCCATGGCTCCCCAGCTCCCCCAGGAGAAAACCGAGCTCCTTAACCTGGCCTTCGAAGCCCTTCGCAGAATGGCCTCTGGAACTAAGCAGGTGCCTTCCTCATTAGAGTTCCCTCTCTCCAGCTAGCTCAACCACCAGCAAGTACCAAGGACCAATCACGGCTGACAGCACCAGGATCTCCCTCCAGAACCTCCTGGAGGACGCCCTGGTCCTTCACACGCATAACATGTATGCTGATCTCGGAGTCTTCCTGCAAACCCACTCCTCCTCCGGGGGTCCTCATCCATGGTCAGTCCTCACGGTTCACCCAGTACCGGACCAGATCCCCAGGGAGATTCTCCTCCCTCCTCCTTCTCCTCACCATCCCTCCCCCACCTGTCATCTCCAAACCCCATCCCTCAACCCCATCTCTCTTGCGTTTTCTTTCTGCCTTGTATCCTCCCCTGTGTCCCCACAGCCCCTGCCCCAGCTCAGCTCTCCTCTCCCTCTGCATCTCACCCCAGACTCCTCTCAGGCCTCCTCGCCTCCGGTCTCCCCACTCTAGTCCATCCCCCACACGGCCCCAGAAGGCTCTCTTCACTCAGGGCTGATCCTGCCCCCTCTCCTAATCAGGGCCATCCCATGGCTCCCCAGCACCCTGGGACAGCGTCAGTCCCCCTTGATATGCCCCCGCACGCTCTCCAGCATCATTCTCGATGTATGTGCCTGTGGTCCTTACATTCCAACGGCAGCCTCTCCTTCTGTAAGGAGGTCCTTAACTCTTCCGCCAAGCAGCACTAGCACGTGTTGTTCCTCCATATCGGATATGCCCTCAGAGCCTCAGAACCCAACGCCTGCTTCCAAGCACAGTTCAAACCTGTTCCGGACGCACACACTCACCCGGACCCTCCCTACTCGTACCCGCAGAGGTCACCCGCAAGCACTGCCCCAATCTCCCCACACAAGCAATGGTCTCTCCCAACCAGTTCCATCCCCCTCACCCGGACACACAGTGAACCCGCCCACCCCTACCTCCCGCGTCCCCACCCGGTGAACTCGCCCATCCATCCAGAGGCCCCGCCTTCTTTTCTCAGCAGAGGTCTTCCAAGCCCCGTCCCACCTTTCAAACTAGTGTCTCCTGAAGGCCTCTCCTCTTCCAACTGTTTGGATCCCTTTATCCCGCGCCCCCTCCCCCCGAGCATTTACCCCCGGATCAGTGGTCCCGCCCGGCGAAACGTCCCTGCCCTACCCAGGCCCACTCCTCCCACCCCTGTGCTGGAAACTTGGTATGTCCCGGGGTGGCCCACGGGAACGGGGATCGGGCGAGACCATTAGCCGAGGAGGGGGAGACGCAGCAAGGGAGTCCCTGTTCAACT
Source organism: Neomonachus schauinslandi (assembly GCF_002201575.2). Taxonomy (NCBI): domain Eukaryota; kingdom Metazoa; phylum Chordata; class Mammalia; order Carnivora; family Phocidae; genus Neomonachus; species Neomonachus schauinslandi. The sequence goes on from NC_058418.1 coordinate 7,819,732, forward strand.
ACGGACGGTCGAGACCGCCGGCTCCCCTGGTGCCTTTCAGACTCGACCGGTGTCTCCCCAGACTTCGCCACCTCCCTATCGCTGCCCCCACCCCACTTAGTGCTGCGATCTTCACCCTTCCGGCCAGGTACACTGCGGTTCACGGGAGCCTCCACTCACCGGGGGAACTCCGGGCAGAAGCGCTTCCGGTCGCCCCAATGTGCGTTAGCCTGGCTGATACCTGTTATGATGTTGATCCGGGCTAACAAATAAATGGGAGCCCCTCCCCATGGAGCGTCACCAAACGTTAACGCACACTTTCAGTCTCTCAAAGAAAGCAGGAAGGCTGATATATAATAACAACCAGTTACCGATGTGCTTGGCACGTACTAGACAGTATAAGCACATTATTTTCAATTCTCCAGCCAGCCTTGATTAGTATTATCCCCATTTTCCACATGAAGACACTAAGGTTCAGAGAGGGGAAGCCTCGGCAAGTGCTGTGATAGAGCAGAATGGGAGCCAGCCCTGCACGACTCCATCCCTACTCGCTGCCTAATGAGAGCCGTTGGAAATGCAGGGACATATATGGGGCGCCTGGGTGGCTCAGTCGGTTAAGCGCCCAACTCTTGATTTCAGCTCAGGGTATGATCTCAGGGTCGTGAGATCAAGTCCTGTGTAGGGCTCCATGCTGGGTGTGGAGCCTGCTTAAGATTCTCCCTCTCCCTCTCCCTGTGCAGCCCCCTGCCATGCGCTCTCTCCATCTGTCTTGAAAGAGGGAGGGAGGGAGGGAGGGAGGAAGGAAAAGTGCAGGGGTGGAGGTTTGAGTTGGGGAGGACTCTCTGTTGTGTGTCCTTTGGCAAGTCACTGAATCTCTCCGACTTAATTTCCATAGCTAGGAAACGGGTGCCATGCCCACCTCCCAGGGTGTTCGGGGTGATCATAGAGGGCATCTCTTAGCTCTGCCACCCTCAGCACTGGCTTCATTCTCACGCTCTATCAAGATGCTCCCAAGCAGGTCTGGGCCTGACCATCCCATTCTGGGGCTTCTTAGGATTGAGAGCATGTTTAGAAGCCCCCCACCCTGAGCAGACCCATTGGCCAGGATTGGGTCACACGCCCGTCCTTAAACCATTCACTGGTACAGTGGCTGAGATTGGCCCAGACTACTCATTTGCCACGCTGGCATACTGGTCCAGATGAGGGAGGAAGAGGGCTGTTGGGGGGAGATGGATTCTTTTGGCCCCTCCATTCCATCTGGCCCCAGGAGGTCTTATTGATAGAATGGAAGAAGAAATGTTGGAGCACCTCAGGTTCTCTCCAAGTCTAGGCCTCCCCCCTCTCCCCGAAAAGCCAGGAACTCAGTGCAGAAACCAAAATAATACTGTTTTATTCCAGTCTTGAAGCACAATAGTCCAGACTGTTCCCCTCTCCCACTGGAGAGCCTCCAGCCCATCCCACCAGACCCCCCTCTCATTCAGTCTCTTCTGGGAATGACCAACCAGAAGGTCAAGGGGATCCAAGCCTCCGGGCTTTCGAGACTCTCAAATCACTCCCCTCTTGTTCCTTCTCTCCCCATCTCCCATACCTTTCCTTTCCGTGTTTTTTTTTTTTTTTTCCTCTGTCCCCCCCCCCGGCCTCCTTCCCCCCGCCCCCCCCGGCTTTTCCCCCTTTCTGCCTCTCCTCTTGTCCTCTCTCCTCTGCTTATCTCCCTGCTAGTTTCTCTCCTCCCCCCCCCCCCCCCCTGTCCTCCTACAGTCCCCCTTGCTTTTCTCCTTCACCCCTGCACTCTCTGGAGTGACCATCTGTTCCTGCCTGGGCTCTCCCCATGTCCTGGTGTCTTCCCCTCCCCCAGCTTTGTAGCCTCCTTCCTTCTGCCCCCGTCTCATCACACATTTCCTCTCCTGAGGGAAGCCCTCAGAAGCCATCCTGGCCACCACCATCTTCCACACTGTGGCTCCAGGACCTCGGAGACCATTGTCAGCTCCCCCCCCTCACACCCAGAGAGGTAAACGGCCAAGGTGAGGTCCCTGGATGACACAGGAGGTAGCCAGAGGGACTGGGGTGGCCTCCTTGTCCTCAGCCCTATTATCTTTGGGATCGAAGAATGCCCTCCTGCCCTCGCAGCGGAGGGTGGCAGGCAGGGACCTGAAGGGTCAGGGCTCTGGGGCTCTCCCCCAGCAATCCCTGAGCAGGTCCATGTGGAATAAGGCTGCCCCGGTGAGGAGGCGTGCTGCAAAGAGGTGTCGGCAGGGCAGACGCCGGGCGGCGTGGATGGAGCAGCTGCAGCGGGTCAGAGCCCTGTCCAGGAAGAAGTCCGAGGTGCCATCCTTAAGGGCAAACCCAGCTCCAGTCCAGTGGAAACCCCGGGTACCGTGCTGCCTGGCAAAGGCTAGCTCTTCGGCCACCAAGTCTGCCAGCTCTGGCCCGCAGGCTGCCCGGAACTTGGCCAGGGGCTCCCAGTCCACCTCTTCCTCTGCCGAGGGGCAGCAAGGCCTCTTCGGTTCCCTTGGACCTTCTTCTTCACCCCCTTCCTGCAGGCTCTCCCCAGTGGCCAGGTAGACTCTCCTTGTCCCTGCCCATTCTAGATCACCCTCAAACACTGTCGCCACCGGGGTGCCACATGTGACCCCGTTCCCCAGCCCTAGACACCTCCCTCCTGTGCCCCCACACTCCATCCCTTGCCCTCCTCTGCTCTTGGGGCCTACAGATGGGGCTCCCTCTCCATTCTCCAGGCCTGTCATCCTTGTGTCCCCCAGCTGGACCAGAACTACATCCTCCAGGTCCCTTCTTTTGACCCCCAAACTCACTCCTCTCTCTTCTCCAATCTCTGGCCCTCTCTGCCTCTCATCTCCCCACTGGCGTCCCCTTTGGTCTCCATTCTCAGGGACCAACTCCCTGGGCTTCTCCAAAGGGCGCCCCCTCCAGTTCCTGACCTCCAACCCCCTTCCCTTCTCAGCTTCCACCTGAGGCCCCTTCCACTCTCTGGTTTTCAGCCCACGGGCCCTCTCATCATGCAGCTGGGCCCCCCTCCAGGGGCTCCCTTCAAGACTCCTGGCCCTCTCAGACTCCAACGGGGTCCCCTTCCGGTCTGTGGTCTCCAGCACCCTGATTCTTCGATCCTCCAGCTGGGCCGTCCTCCAGGTATACCCTTCCAATCCTCTCAGCCCGTGGTCCTCCAGCCGGGCGCCTCTCCGGACATAACCTTCCGGTCCCTTCTCTTTCTCACCCTCCAACAGGGCCCCCCTCCAGTCTCTGATCTCTGGTCCTCTCCACGGCTCGTTCTCCAGCTGGGACCCTCTCCAAACGCTCTCTTCTAGTCCTCTCACTTTCTGGTTCTCCAACTGGACCTCTCTCCAGTCTTGGATCTGCAACCCTCTCCCCATCTCACTTTCTAACTGAGCCCCTCCCCGGTCTCTGGCCTCCAAACCTCGGGGCCACTCCTTCTCCAACGGGGCGCCTCTCCAAATACTTCCTTCTTTCGGGGCCCCTCCCCAGTCCCCGCTCTCCAGGCCCTTCACCCTCTCCTCCACGGGGGCTCCCCTCCCCGGCTCGCCCTCCGGCCACGGCCCGCCACCGTCCGGGCCGTCGGGCGCCACCTCCCCGGCCGCGTCGGCCCACTGCATGGCCACCAGGTCGCGGAGGCACTGCGCCACGCTGCGCGAGGGGCTCAGGCGGCGCAGCAGGCGCCGGCGGTGGCCGCGCACCAGGGCGCACGCGTCCAGGTCCCGGGCCGCCTCGAAGGCTCGGAAGCGCACCCACATGTCGCGGCGCGGGGCCCAGTTGCGCTCGAAGTAGTCGACGAAGGCGGCCGGGCCGTGCGCGCGCAGCTCGGCCAGCGCCTCGGCGTAGGCGGCGGGCGACGACGCGCCGGCCAGGCGGCACAGGCGCGGCCACAGGCCCGGGTCCTCGCGGCCGGCGCCGCCCAGCTCCTGCGCCTTGCTGAAGAGCGTCTCGAGGCCCTGCGCGCGGCAGATCTGCACGCGCGCGCCCGGCAGCAGCTGGCGCACGGCGGGCAGCTGCGCCGCCACCTCGGGCCCGGCCGTCAGGCAGCGCACGCGGCCCTTGACGTCGGGCGCGCTCTGCAGCAGCGAGGCCAGCGCGAAGCGCAGCAGGCTCGGCGTGCCCGGGCGCGCCACGCAGCAGGCGGCCTGGCGCGCGCGGCCCGCGCCGTCCACGCACAGCACGGCCAGCAGGTCCAGCGCGCCCTGCAGCCCCGGCAGCCGGTCCACCAGGAGCATGCGCGGGAAGCGCCGCAGCAGCGCCCGCGTGCGCGACGTCAGGAAGAACACCGTCTCCACCACCGCCTGGTCCTCCACGAACACCAGCTTCACCTGCGGGCGGGGGAGGGGGAGGGGGAGGCAGGGAAAGAGGTCAGGGGACGCCGGGGGTCGCCCGGCGGCTCCCGGATCTCGGGTCCCCCCCACCCCCACGGGGGGCAGTGGGAATCCGTTCATTCCTGCGTGCCCCCATTCTTCCGACCGGCAGGAGGCAGTGCCGGGGAATGGTTAAAAACGCGACCTCCGGAGGCCGATCGCCCGCGTGTGAGGTCCGGCGCCACCGTCTAATAGCTGTGTGATTTCTGCACACGGGACAGCCTCTCTGAGCCTCGCTGTACCTACTGGGAACTGGGTATTCATTCCTTCATGCGCTGACAGGTGGCCTAGAGCAAAAGTCGCAAAGTGTAGGCCTTGAAGCGGCAGCATCACCTGGTGGGATCTTGACAGAAATGCATATTCTTAGGCCTTCCCAGACCTGCCGAGTCAGAAACTCTGAGGGCCCCACAGTCGGCGCTCTGACAAGCCCTCCGGGGATTCCCACGCGCGCTCCAGTTTGAGAGCCACTGGTCTAGCACTAAGGACTTTGAAGCCAGATCGTCTAGGTTTGACACCTAGACGTCCCCACCGCTCTCGAACCTTGTGACTTAACCTGTCTGAGCCTCAGTTTCCTCCTTAACCTCCTTGTTCCCCCAATTTCCCCTTCTGGGAACTGAAAATTCATTCCTTCATGCTCGGAAGGTCAGGTCCAGCTTAGGGTCTAAAGCCAGACTGCCTGGGCTGAGACCCTGGCCGTGTGGCTTCCGGCGACTTCCCTGACCTCCACCCCATCTGTAAAATGAAGAGAGAGTATCTCTGTGACTGGAAGGACGAAATGCATTAAAGCATTTTAATGCCCCCCCCCCTTTTTTAAAAGATTTTATTTATTTATTTGAGAGAGAGAATGAGAGAGAGCAAGCACATGAGAGGGGGAGGGTCAGAGGCAGAAGCAGGCTCCCTGCCGAGCAGGGAGCCTGATGGGGGACTCGATCCAGGGACTCGATCCAGGGACTCCTGGATCATGACCTGAGCTGAAGGCAGTCGCTTAACCAACTGAGCCACCCAGGTGCCCTTAATGCCCCCTTTTTGATCCCTCTTGGCTTCTGTCACCCTGGAAACTCCTGGCTGCCTGGCACAAATATATTAATGTTCAACCAATAGTAAGTGCTCTCAAAGCGTTCATCATTACTACCATTATCACCCCTGCTCAAAGATCATGTCCTCATAAAGGTCCGCCCTGACCATCGCTTCTAAGCAAATACCCCAGCTCTCTCTAGCCACTGTTGGCCATGGCACTTGACCACCCTGGAGCATGTCACCTCTTTATTTGCTGATTTGCTTATCGTCTGTTTGCCCTTCCTAAGATGGAAGCGCCACAAGGTTAAGGATGCTGTGTTTTGGGCGCCTGGGTGGCTCAGTTGGTTAAGCGACTGCCTTCGGCTCAGGTCATGATCCTGGAGTCCCGGGATCGAGTCCCGCATCGGGCTCCCTGCTCGGCAGGGAGCCTGCTTCTCCCTCTGACCCTCCCCCCTCTCATGTGCTCTCTCTCTCTCATTCTCTCTGTCTCAAATAAATAAATAAAAAATCTTTAAAAAAAAAAAAAAGAAAGAAAAGAAAAAAAAGGATGTTGTGTTTTGCATTCCCAATGTTTGGAATGGCACCCACAGTCACGGCTCAATACATCCTGAATGAATGCATTCATCAGTGTGCGGCAATATCCCCTCGCCATGTCTCTGGAGTCCAGGGAAGAGTCTAATTTTGAATCTTCACTTTGTCTCTTACTAGCTGTGGGGACTCTGGCCTGAGTCTCACTTTCCTTGGCTGCAAAATTGAGGTAATGTCTATCGACCATGGCCATGGAGAGGCTAAAATGAGATCGTTTGTGTCCAAAGCTTGGTGCGTATCTAATCCCGCTATTATTTCTGTCTTACTTATCTCTCAGCAGCACTGAGTACAGGGAGCCTGCCCCCTTTTTGATCTCTCTTGGCTTCTGTCACCCTGGAAACTCCTGGCTGTCTTCCTTCCTCCCAGGCATCTCCCATGTGGTATCCTTTGCTTGTCCTCTTCCACCCCTGCTCCGCTTCTAAATGTTGCTGAGCCGCAGAGCCCATCCTGGCTTCTCTTCTCCTCTTTCCTGTCTCTAGGCTCTGCCAAGGTGATCTCATCTGGTCACACGGCCTTCCTCATCTCTCAGCTGATAACTCCCAGTTCTGTATCTCCAGGCTCTAGATCCATCTACTGAACTGCCTCGGCAGGAACATGGCCCATTGGACGTCTCCAGTGTCCCTGGAGATTGGCAGCCCAGAGCCACACTTGATTCCCACTGCCCCCCAACCAGCCCCATCTCCATTTCATTTTCAAAACTTCTGATCAGATCACCCCCTCCCCTGGTTGAAAACCTTTCCTCTCCTGGGACTTCGCATCCCACTTCAAGGACCACCCAGATTTCCCACCACGCTGTGGGCTGGGCGATCAGGCCCGTGGACCTCATCTTCTGTCCCTCTCGTCCTCCTTGACCTCAGCCACTCTGGCATCATCATGCATGAAAACCACTGAATGAGGCAGGCAGGTGGCGATCGGACTCCTTCTGCCGGTCCCTGTCAGGGCTGGCCCCCAGCTACACAACCAGGATCTGAATCACGTAAGCACGGATCTCGCCACAAACCATTCTGCCATCATCCAACCTCATCCTACCAGATGGTTAAAAAGCACTGCATCGGAGCACCTGGGTGGCTCAGTCGGCTAAGTGTCCGACTCTTGATTTTGGCTCAGGTCATGATCTCGGGGTTGTGAGATTGAGCCGCGCGTAGGTCTCCCCGCTTAGTGGGGAGTCTGATGGAGATTCTCCCTTTGCCCTTTCCCCTGCTTGCACTCTCTCATGCTCTTTCTCTTTAAAATGAATCAATAAATCTTAAGGGGAAAAAAAAAGCACTGCATCATTCTCAGCTTTCAAGGGGAAAGAAAAAAAATCCTCTAATTAAAAAAAAAAGAAAGGACTAGTAGAGTTCCAAAAAAACAATTGCTTTCCCGCCCCAGAAATTCTATATTCAGCATCTTAACTCGTATTAGAAATCACTATATTTTATGAAAAAACCTAGAAAACCTACCACTGGATTAGTTACTATCCCACTATGATTTTTTTCCAACCATCATGAATTTTTACACGTACGATTACTTTATCTCTGCTAATGTCTCAATCTAGAACTGCTCTGTCCAAGCTGGTCGCCTTAGCCCCATGTAGCTATTTACGTTTAAATTTTTAAAAAAGATTTTTTTTATTTGTCGGAGAGAGAGAGCACACGCACAAGCAGGGGGAGGGGCAGAGGGAGAGGCGGGCTCCCCGCTGAGCAGGGAGCCCGATGCGGGGCTCGATCCCAGGACCCTGGGATCACAACCTGAGCCGAAGGCAGACGGTTAACCAACTGAACCACCCAGGCATCCCATCTTTACATTTAAATTAATTAATATTTGACAACCTAGAAAAATTCAGTTCATCGGTCGCACTAGTCCTATTTCACACGGGGCTAGAGACTCCTCTCCTGAATGCCGCATATACAGGACATTGGCACCATCACAGAAAGTTCCTTCAGACAGCACTAGTGGAGAAATTACCGCCAAAATAAAAGTTGTCCTAAGTATAACAAAAAGAATGACACGTTTCTATAGTCTTGAGTTCGCGTCTGTTTCTTCTGGGGAGTCAGGAGTAGGAAAAGGAAATACAGCAAAATGTATGTGGCTCGAGACTTTTCCAGAGCAGGCAAGCCCTTGATGAGTTAGAAGCCGACTTCCATTCTTTAAGGGATAATTTCGATTTCTGACCTGCAGTTTTCTTTCTAAAGAGGGCACGGAAGCTTTTCTTGCCCAGCCATTAGTTCATTAAGCAGCGTTGACTGAGAGCCTCTTGTGGGCCGCTGTGTGTGACCTTGAAGAGAGAAGAGGGACGGAGGCAGGCCTGAGTCCTGCCCTGTTGGACTGGCTGAGGCTCCAGGAACAGTCTAGTCGCACAACCTTCAGCTGAGAGGCGTACACTCGCAGGTAGTAAGTGGCAGGGCTGGAATTCGAACCCACGGCCGCTTGGGCCTGGAGTCCGCGCTCCTGACTGCTGTACCCCCTTGGCCTTCACGAAAGTGATCCCACAGGCCTGATTCAAGGGCAGGTGGCTGGCAGATATGAGGGCTCACCTGAGGGCAGGTGTCACCTCAGACACACAAATCGGTGACACTGGGATGCGTCAACCACAGATGGTGGATTCCACAAATGTGAACATCAGAAACCATGCCACGAAACGCTCTCCATCCACACCCCTGTTTCCATGTGATCGGAACGGTACTATTCTCCAGACTGGCCCGAAGAAAAACTTGAGGGAATAAAAATAATACCTAAATAGCTACCCATACAGGGCTTCCTACTTAACTGTTTTCACACAGACACGCACATACACACACTTAATCCTCCCACAACAACCCTATGAAGTAGTACCTATTCTTATCCCCATTCTACGGATGAACAAACTAAGGCTTGGAGAAGTAACTTGTCGCACCTTGTTGGATGTCCCATGGCCGGTAAACGGCACAGCTGGAATGTAGAGAAAGCTCTTGGCACCTCACAAGATAAATAAAACCAGTTTCTAGCTGTTACTCTAGGACCCAGAAAATAGGTGATTAACCTTCTAAGTCACCCGCACCTGTGAAGCATAAATTCCCAGCAGTGGGAGAGGGGCCCAAGTGCTCATTTTGATAGACATTGCCCAGTTGCCCTCCACTGTGACTGTACCAGTTTACCTTTCACTATTCATAAAAGTGGCACACTCAGATCAACGGTCCTCCTTCTCAGAAGGCGAAGCACACCCATGACAGAAGGTCCAACATCTCTGTGCAAGCTCCATCTCTGCCCAGAAAGCTTGCCGATTACCCTAGAGCCTGCCACAAACGAGGCGATGGAGATGTAACTAACACTGCAGCACATCATCGCAGCCTCGGGGCAGATTATAAAAGGTCTTAACACCTCCCTCGTTGAAGCAGCCACTCAGTCTTGCCCACAAACTGTGGCAGTGGCCTTTGGGTACACTAGTCTTGTTGGACCCCCTCCCAGGACCAAGTGGGTCACCGACACTCAGAGGGTCCCAGGCATTCAGCTTTTCAAAGTAACCCCTCCAAAACAGAAACAAACAAAAACAAAACAACAACTACAAAAAAACCCCCCAAAAACCAAAAAACCCAAACCAAACCAAAAAACAAAGTCATCCCTCCTACGTGAGACTGCTGGGAAGCAGAGAGCATAATATCTGGTTGTTGCTTAGCCTCGTCTTGGGACCAGATAAAGAATTATTATCCTAACATAGTAATAATACAGAACTCGTTCAATATATCTCATGACTGAAAAGAGCCACCCGAAACTGCCATGTAAAGGTGACAGGTTGGCCAGACTCTAACTTTATCTTCCCTGAACCTCAAGTAGAGGTTTCCATAGAAAAGGACTTTTTTTTTTTTTTTAAAGACAGGAGCAATAGGAAAGGAGACAACAGAAACCAAATTTGGGAAGCCGGCAAGCATTTGGACAAGATGGCCACTCCCCACCCCCCACCCCCTGCAAAACAAAAGCCAAACCCTGAGCCTCATGATTCCTGAGCCAGCAACTGCAAAATGCTGAGGATGGATAGTAGCATCTTCAAAAGGAATTGGCAGCGCTAGGCAGTGCGGGGAGGTTAAAATAGACAAGTCGATGGCTGTTTAAGAAGCAGGTAGACCTCTAAGGTCAAGTTTCCTCTCACTCCAGGTGGCTGGAGGCTTATTCTGTGAAAAGGGTAGAATAGAAAGGGCCACTGGCCAGGGAGCCTGGGTAGCTCAGTCAGTTAAGCGTCTGCCTTTGGCTCAGGTCATGATCCCAGGGTCCTAGGATCGAGTCCCGTATTGGGCTCCCCGCTCAGCAGAGAGCTTGCTTCTCCCTCTGCCCCTCCCCGATGCTCATGGGCATGTTCTCTCTCTCTCAAATAAATAAAAATCTTAAAAAAAAAAAGGAAGGGCTGCTGGCCTTGGGGACAACGGGTCCATCTGATGAGGGACAGGGTGTCCATGCATCTTGCTGCCCCAAAGCCAGGTCCCCAGCGCTCTTCCCTCATGTGGCTCCCAGAAGCTGGCAGCCTGGCCCTTACCCCCGCAGGCAAGAAGTTAAAGATGACCAGCCCCAGAGGAAGAAACGAAAGATGCTGACATGTGGCCAGCCCCAACATCTAAAGCAAGATGCAAAAAAAAAAGTATGTCTAATATGCTGGAGGAGGGGAGCAAGTGGAAATAAAATGAAAATGAAAGACAAATTTCCCTGTATACCTATGGGGTGGGGCTGTTCAGTGTGAAGCCAGTGGCTGTTTAAATTGCAATTAATTAAATTAAATTAAAAATCCAGTTCCTCCATCATATTGGCCACATTGTGAATGCTTGATAGCCACATGAGTCCAGGGGACACAGATCATTTCTATCATCATAGAAAGTTCCCCCCGGTAGCCCAGAGCCATAGAATAGAAAGATGTATGAAGAACAGATACTCTGGTGGCCTCTGAGGGGGGGGACCTGAGGGACAGGAGGTGACAAGGGGACTTTTCACCTTTTGAAACTTCGTACCTTTTGGATTCAGAAGCATGTGAACGTGTTACATATTCAAAAAGTCAATATTTAAATGTTGAAAAAAAAAGGAATAATCCTTTCACTGGTCTCTCTCTTGATGTTCAGGAACTCCTTCCTTGTTTCCTTTAAAAGGATTACGGTTGGGCGCCTGGGTGGCTCAGTTGGTTGAGCGACTGCCTTCGGCTCAGGTCATGATCCTGGAGTCCCAGGATCGAGTCCCGCATCGGGCTACCTGCTCAGCAGGGAGTCTGCTTCTCCCTCTCCCGCTCCCCCCTCTTGTGCTCTTTCTCTCTCTCACTCTCTCTCTCAAATAAATAAATAAAATCTTTAAAAAAAATAAATAAATAAATAAAATAAAAGGATTACGGTGGACCCAAAGATGGACCCAGGAGGCAACCTTGGTTTAGCCTGGATTCTATGGCAGCCTCCAAACTGGAAGTTAAAAGGACAATCCCTTGACCTTGAAGGCTTTTGTTTGTCGATGAGCGGCTTCTCACGGGGGCAGCCCTACGTAGGTGTCTGCAGGGAAGACAGCCAAGGCTTATTTATTTGACAGTGGACAGTGGAGAACTGAATAGCCCAGCGAAGACCAGTGGCATGTGTACCCCCGTTTTACAGAGCAGTAAACTGACTTGGTTGGGACCCTCAGCCTTCCGGAGGCTAGCCCTGATGGGAAGGGGCCCGAGCCTCATTTCTAAACTGGGGAATAGCCGAGCAGTGAAGAGCACAGTCCTGGATCCAGACTGTGTAGGTCTGAAGTCCAGCTCCATCATTAAGTAGCTGTGTGACCCCGGGCCAATTCCTTGACCTCTCTGTGCTTCAGTTTCCTTGTCTATAAAATGGAAGGGAGAATGGTGGCCTCCTTCCTCAACATGCTTTGGTGCGATTTAAATGAATTATAACACGCAAAGCACTTAGGGTAGTGCTTGGCACCTAGTCAGTGCTTGATAACGTGAACTAAAATTATCGATATGATGTGTGGATAGAGGGCTGGGTTTGTGTTGGTGGCTTGAATCACGGCTGGTTCCTGAGCATGAGATGGAGGTGGGGGGAGTGCTCTGGACCTGATTCTGGAGAGTGGGTTCACACTGCACCACTACCCGGGGTTGGGATTCTTCCATACGTAAGAGAAAAGCACAGCCAGGGGGAGAACCTAGTTTCTCCCCTCCCTCCACTTCCTCCCTGCACATCCACCCCAGCTCTGAAGTTGGATGAAAGCAGCAGAAAGATTCCTCTTGGAGGAAGAGTGGGAGTGCTCCAGCCTCTGAACCTTTGCACTGGCTATTCCTTCTGCCTGGAACTCCTGTCCCTCTGAAGATAGAATGGGGGTCTCCTGCCTCCATTCTGCCTCCTCTGCTTCACCAGCATTTCCTTAGAGAGATCTTCCCTGACCACTCAAATTAAAATTGTACCCTTACAGGGGCACCTGGGTGGCTCAGTTGATTGAGCATCTGCCTCCGGCTCCGGTCATGATCCCAGGGTCCTGGGATCGAGTCTCGCATTGGGTCCCCCGCTCAGCAGGAAACCTGCGTCTCCCTCTCCCTCCGCCTCTCCCCCCCGGCTTGTGCTCTCTCACTCTCTCTCTCATAAATAACATCTTTAAAAAAAAATAAATTAAAATAGCACCCTTACAACTAATTGCCCCTCTCCATGTCCTCACCCTATTCTCCTTGGCACTACTCCTCACTCCATCTCCTTAGGTGACAAAGATGACCCTCTCTTCTGAGTCTTGATCTGGGTGGTGGGGAAGGGCTGTTTTCACTTTGTGGACATTCCTCCAACTATGCATTTCTCATCTGCGCATTTTCTATGTGTGTGGTTCGGTTTTTCTAAATGGCACTTTCTGTCACCTCTTCTTCCTCGCCCCAACCCTCCTGACATTTTATCACAGTTGGGTGTGTCTGTCTCTTGTTGCCTTCCCCCACTACAACTGCAAGGTGATTCTAGCAGCTTCCTCTGCAAGGTAGCCAACAGCCAGGAGTGGCTCTTTAAATTTCAATGAGTTAAGGTGAAATAAAATTTAAAATTCGGTTCCTCGGTCCTACTGGCCACATTGCAAGTGCTCAACAGTCACGTGTGGCCGGGGGCTACCCTACCGGGCGGTGCACCACCCCCAAGGGGTCCCTGCGGGCGGGGACCACGGGTGTCTGGCAGGCTGCGGCCCCCTCCAGGCCGCAGTGGGCACTTAGTGAATGACCGAATGGGGGGGGGGAGGATGAAAGGAGCGAATGGATGAGTGGGCGGATAAATGAACGAATGAATGAATGACCCGTGAGGCTCGGGCGGGGCTCTCCCCTGCCCCCGCCTGCCTCTCCCGAGACCCCACCTTGGCCTCGGGGTCGGTGCGGAAGAGCCCCTCGAGCACGTGCAGGGCGTCCAGGACGCCGTGGTCGCGGCCCTTGCAGTAGGAGAGCAGGCGGTGCACGTCGGCCGGCGCCACGAACTGCTTGGAGATCTTGTTGGTGGTGCGCACCGGCAGGCAGGCGTTGGCCAGCAGGTGGCCCGGGCGGAAGTAGTAGGCGAACTCGAGCGGGCAGGCCGGGTGCGAGTGGGTCAGCTGGCACTCCGTCACCACGAGGCGGTCCCGCAGCGGGCTCAGCTTGACGATGATGAAGGCCGGGCAGCCGGGCTGGGGGGGCCTGCGGGAGAACGACCACCGCCGCCGTCACATCACCCTCTGCCCTCGTCCTCCTGCTCTCTCTCTCTCCTTTTTAATTATTATTTTCTCTAAAATTAAGGACTGTTGCAAGCATCGAGAAGAGAGAGGGCCTTCCGAATCTGTCAGCTGCGTGACCTTGGGCAAGTCCCTTCAAGCCTCTGTGCCTCAGTTTCCTTCTATGTTGAAAGGGAGATCATCGGCACCAGACCTTTCTCCTGGGGTTGTTGTGAGGATTGAAAGAGTTGATGTATGGACAGCACTTAACTGTGTCTGCAACGTAGCCAGCCCCCGTGTTGGCTGCCCCTCTGTGCCTACCGCCCCGTCTCTATCAAAAGCGAAGGGATATTTTATTTACCTCAAACAACTGTAAGAAATAAAACACTTCAGAGACTCCTGTATCCACTTCACATTTAGCAAGACCAGCATGGCAAGTTGAGGGCCTCTGGGGACTCTGTCCCCCCAAAGTCCTCCTCGGTCCCCCAAAGTAGCCACTTCCCAAATTGGATATCTAGCCTTTCCTGTGTTTTTGGGTACCCATAAACAGTGGAAGGTAGGTTCCCAGGTTTTAAAAGCTCGTATACACAGAAAGGTGCTCAAACTCATCAGCCATCTAGCAAATACGAATGAAAAGCCCCAGGAAATGCCACTACCCACCGCCAGAATGACCAAATAAAAGCACAGACCAGGATGTGGAGAAAGCGCAACACTTAACTTCTCGTCGATCGGAGTTTACTTGTCACTTGTCACCGTGTGACAGTATCTGTTAATGCGGGTCACGTGTCTCCCCGTGACCCAGTATTTCCACTCAAGACAAATGCCTGAACATGGGCACCCAAAGATTGTACTAGAATGTTCACAGCAGCCCTGTTCGTATCAGCTAGGTATTTGAAACAACCCGACATCCACCAGGAGGGCAGGAAAATAAGTAAGGCTATATCCTCAAATACGACCCTGACCAACAGTAAGAATGGACAAGCCATTACTGCTGCCAGCAACGTGGTCGGATCTCGCAGATCCGCTGTGTGAAAGATGACAAGCCACCGCGTGTCGGGTTTATCGCAAGTTCCATAAGAGGCAAAGGTAGCCTCTGCTGTTAGGAGACCGGGGAGTGGTTACCCTTGAGTGGTTAACACTATGGGGAGGTTGGCACTGGGCACGTGTATTCCCTTGTTCTGGGTATTGGTTACATGGGCATTTTGTTTGGGGGAAATTCACTGAGTTGCATACATTATGATGCGTGTGCTTTTCTTCATGTGTGTTACGCTTTTAAAAAGTTTACTTAGGAAACTTTCTTTCTAGCGTATGGTAGGCAGAAGAGCCCCTCAAGGATGTTCACGTCCTAGTTGCTGGAGCTGTGCAAACATTGCCGTGCACTGCAAAAGGGACTTTGCTGATACGATTAAATTAAGGGTCTTGAGATGAGGAGATGATCCTGGATTATCCAGGTGGGCTCAGTGTACCCCCAAGAGTCCTTATAAGGGGAAGACAGAAGCAAGAAGCCAGAGAGGCAAGTCAAAGTCAGAGAGAGAGAGAGAGAAAGATGCTTCTCTGCTGGAGGGGCAGCAAGCCTAGGAGAGGCTGCAAGCCAGGAATGCCGGCGCCTCTCGAAGATTCTCCCTTAGAGCCTCCAGAAGGAACCAGCCTTGCAGACACCTCGATTTTAGCCCCGTGAGACTGGTGCTGGACTGATGACCCTCAGAGCTCTAAGATCACCCATTTGCATTGTTTTAAGCCACCACATTTGTGATACTTTGTTACAATAGCAATGGGAAACTAACCCCACTCTCTCTATATACTCTTGCAACTTGCTTTCTCACTCATCAGCTTTTCAGCATTGGTTCATTCCTTTTGCTGCCTAATATGCCACTCGCAACTCTGCCAACTGTATGGTGGTTTTTTTTTCTTTTTTTAAGATTTTATTTAAGTCATCTCTATAGCCAAGGTGGAGCTCGAACTCACACCCCCGAGATCAAAAGTCGCATGCTCAACCGACTGAGCCAGCCAGGTGCCCCCTCTGCCAACTGCATGTTGTCTCCTCTCCTCCCTTTTTACAAACAACGCTTTGATGACACCCAACTCTTTTTTCTGTCTGTGTGTGAGCAAGAGCCTGTCTAGGACAGAGGCCCTGAAGCTGCAGGGCATGGCCCACCCATTAGCTGAAATCGATCAGGGAGCTACAACCAGCATTGTAAAAAATGAAAGAGAATGCCCGGGTGGGGGGGGCGGGAATCAGGGTGCATTTCCATGATAATACTACTTATTATTGACATCTGCTTTCTGAAAGGAGGTTCCGTGTTTCTCCATGAGGAATGATATTGGCATTTTGCGTAGGAGGCTTATGTTCATAGAGCAAGGATTGGCACTCTTTTTCTGCAAAAGGACAGACGGTAAACAGACTCTGTTGCTATACTGTGAAAACAGCCATAGATGGTATGTCAATGCATGGGCCTGGCTGTGTTCCAATAAAACTTTATTTACAAAACACAGCTGCAGGGGCGCCTGGGTGGCTCAGTCGTTAAGCTCTGCCTTCAGCTCAGGTCATGATCCCAGGGTCCTGGGATCGAGCCCCGCATCGGGCTCCCTCCTCTGCGGGAAGCCTGCTTCTCCCTCTCCCACTCGCCCCTGCTTGTGTTCCCTCTCTCGCTGTGTCTCTCTCTGTCAAATAAATAAAATAAAATCTTAAAACAAACAAACAAAAAACCAAAACACAGCTGCAGGGTGGATTTGGCCCAAGGTCCTCACAGCTTGTCAGCTCTTGTAACATAGATTGTCCAGGGCTTGGCAAGTAATTAAGAAGGGTGACTCACAGGCAGTAAATGAGTAGCATGCCCTAAAATGCTCCTAAATTGTTTCCAAATGGCCCCAGAGAAGGGTGAGCCTCCCCAGAACCTACCCCGACACTCTCCAGTATAAATACTTAAGAACTGTCTTTGTTAAACCAGAAGGGGATCCTTGACACGTCCCTTTTCTGCTCCATGCAGGAGGTAAAGGAAAACCAGGAGCCTGCTAGATTTTTTAAATCTACATAAAAAGCTTGAGACTTTTTGCCTTATTTAAAGCAACAAAAATAATGTGAAATTAGAAAAAAGTCTAAGTCTCCAAATCATTATAAATAAAATACAAATGTGGAGCCACCCTAGAGGTGTTAGGTGGAACCAAAAGACATTTCCGACATGCAGCCATTTTTGATTTACCAAAACCGTGGCCCGTTCACAGGGCTCTACCTGACACGTTTCCCCTGGCTAACTCGCGGGCTCTTGTGAAACTCTCTGGCCTGGCCTCTTTTGGCTGACTCTTTTGGTTCAGCCCTTAGAACAAGCCCCCACTCAGGCAAGGCCACACCTCCGGGAAGCTGTGCATCTTGCCAGAGAATAGCACATCCCCTGGGGTCCCTGTACCTCACATAACTGTCTACTGTGGCCTCAGCACACTATTTTTGCATTTCTCTACACCCAGCTGGGGAGAAGAATGCCACCCACCTCTACATGTGAACTCCATGTGGGCAGGAATCTGTTTTGCCTACTGCTATGGTCCCAGCACTGAGAACAGCCCCTGGCCCCTGGGAGGCGCTCAGTAAATAGATGATGAGGAATGACAGAATCTCGCTGTAGGAACCCCAGGCACCCAGGCACTGCGCTCATTACATCAGGCCACTCAGCACCCAGGCCTGCCTATCATGCCTTAAAACTCATCAGACCATCCACGTTTCCCCATTCCCACTGCCAGCAACCCTACTCAGTTCTTTCCTTCTTCATGAAACATCCTTCTCCCTTCTTTTCCCCTAGTTAGCTCCTATTCCTCCTTCACAACTCAGAACCAGCGTCACCTCCTCCAGGAAGCCTTCTCTGACCATCCCCAGGCAGATTTCATCACACATTGGGGTGAGGATCTGATGGATGCCCATCTGTAATGCATGCTCTTCACTGAATGGGGTGCTCTTCCACTGAAACTCCTGTGATCTAAAAACACATTCACCCTTGCACATAGCAGGTGCTTGAAACAAAGCTCTCGGATGGACAAACAGCATGGCACCTAGGACCACATTTGACTCTCATATCAATAATCTATGATTGAAATAAAGACGAGGGGTAGGGGCGGGAAGAGAGAGGGGACCAAAAACATGGGCTTTGTGGTCAAACTGTGTGGGTCCTGATCCTGGTTTCCCCCTCTTGGCAGCTGGGTTATCTTGGGAAATTCCTTTAACCTCTCTGTGCTCATTTTCTCATGTAGCAATTAGGGCTAATAAGAATACCACCTCGTAGGTTCATCGAGAGTACAGAAGAGGATTGTGTTATGCAAAGTAGTTAGACAAGGGGCTGGTGCACAGTAAGCACTTAATAAAAACGAGCCTGCTGGGGCGCCTGGATGGCTCAGTTGGTTAAGCAACTGCCTTCAGCTCAGGTCATGATCCTGGAGTCCCGGGATCGAGTCCCGCATCGGGCTCCCTGCTCGGCGGCGAGTCTGCTTCTCCCTCTGACCCTCCCCCCTCTCATGTGCTCTATGTCTCTCTCATTCTCTCTGTCTCAAATAAATAAAGTCTTTAAAAAAAAAAAAAAAAAAAAAAAAAAAAAAAAAACGAGCCTGCTATTTCCCCCATTTTTCTTCTTCTAAAAGTACCATCGCTTTGAGCTGTTTTGCTCTCCATGTACCCATTTCTTCTTGATCTTTCAGGTTCTCAAGCTCTTTGTGTTTTCAAAGGCTGGTGTGTGTATTCTAGAGAGGGAAGCGCTGAGAGAGGCTGGGGGTTGTGCAGAGCAGAGGGCTGGAGCCGGAGGGGTAAGAGGCGGGATGGTGATTTGGGGGTTGGTTGCAGGGCAACGTCTGGGGAAGGGGGCTGGAGTGGCCAGGGAGGAAGCTCTGAGGTGTGTTCTCAGGCCCCTTGGCCCCAGCCTCGTGGCTGGCCTCCCATCTCTCTCCTCCAGTCTGTCCCCCACAAGGCCCCGGGAGGGATCATCCTACCCCAGAGCTGCCCCTGCTCTCAGCCCCTCCTGTCTCCCTCTGATAATTGCAGAGCACTGGGGACAGTGCCTGCACATAGCAAGTGCCATGTGTTTAAGTCAAATACATACATATATAAATGTATAAACAAAGAGAATCCTTCAAGTTTCCATTTACTGGTCACCTCTTCCAGGAAGACTTCCAGAAGCACCCTGTAAGCTCTCAGGTGGAGCTGAGCTGACCACTCCTCTTTTCCCTCCTCCCTCCCACTCTCTAACTTCTTCTCTCTCACAATTATGAGCCCTGATTTCCAATTTTTTTTTTTTTTTTTGGTCTTTTTCTCCTCTATTAGGTTCTCAGCTGCTCAAAAGCAGTGGGCTCCAAATGCCCAGCAAAGAGCATGCACACAGTAGGTGCTCAATAAGTGTTTGTTACTTTGAATTGGGTTTTGTTAACAAAGAGAGAGTCCAGATTGGGCCTAAGCCACTCACAAGCTCAAACGTTCTAGATTTCTCTGTGATGATGTGTGTGTTTGATCCTGTTCTGCTTCCTGACCTCTGAGTCTCTATTTCTAGATAAGCAGGGAGTAAAATACCAAGAACAGTAATCTCTCAATAAATGTTTCAGTGACTACGGTGAGAATCTCTGTTCGAAGGGCGATTTGTATCAGCTCATTTAATCCTCACAAAACCTGGGATCGGTCATTACCATCACTTCCTCCATTTTCCAAGTCAGGAAACTGAGACCCAGAAAGGTGATGTCACTTGCTCAGTGTCCCTGGCTAATCCCAGCAGGCCTGGGGCTTGAGGCGAGCCTGGCGGCTCCCGAGTCTGTGCTCTTGACTTGCAGAACAGCTGTCATTTACCCAGCCGCCCCACGTTCCAGGCACCGGGGAAGTGCCTCCCTGTGCTTGGTCTCACGGTAACCTTCCAACAGCTCTGCGAGAACCCCATTTCAGAGAGGAGAAACCCCACTCAGAGATGTGATGTCTGTTGCCCAAAGACACCCACCCCGGAAGTGCTGGGGCCAGTCTCAAGCGGCCTGAAGGCAGAGCCTGATTTTAAGCGCCCCGTTCTTGCCCATGGCTCTCCAACCAAGGGTCTGAAACTCATGCGCACCTATAGAGACCAGGCAGGCGAAACACGGAAGTGGCAGGGCTAAGTGTGAGGTAACAGGGAGCAGTGGGGTCTGGGGCAAACCTGAGCGCCAATGCCCCATCTAACTGCAGTGGCCGTCTGCCACATAAGAACGTGGGCTCAGCCTCTTCCCATGTTTCAGGAAAAGCCGGAAACCGCACATTTTATGGAGAGGGCTCTGGTTTAAGACTGGGGGTGGGGAGGACGATTAAAACTTCCTTGGCCAGCTGAGTGTATCTCCTAGCTCTCTCATGGATTTTTCATTTGCCCCTTGTAGTGTTACACTTATAGGGAGCTTATTTGTGAGCTTGTTCATATAATGTCAGCCTTCCTGTTCAGTCTGAACATGCCAGGAGGGCAGGGGATTTGTCTATCCTGCTCAACACTTTCTCACCCCAATGAAGTATCTTTAGCCCCCATGTGGGACCTGGCCCCGTATTTACTGAATCAACAGATGGGTCTTTCTCTCTTTGTCCTGTGGTTTACTCTGCAGCTCTGTCTCTGACCTCTTTGTAGGTGTCCCAAACCTGGCTCTCACCCATTTTTCTGGTTCTGGCTGGAGTCTCTGGCTCCATGTCTCCATGTTTCCGGAATATTCTGTCTTTTTTTTTTTTTTGGCTTTCTTCAATGTGTCCATCTCACTCTCTGCCTCTCTCTAAGTCCCTATTAAAGTCTGTAATTGGAGCCCGCCCTGTCACTCACTGTGCATGCCTTTGTACTTCCAGCTCACTGGCTGTCTGCCTTTCTCTGGGACTGTCTTGGCTTCTCTGCAAGGTGTACTTAGCTATTTTGGTAGGCATCTCTCCCTCCCCATCTCTTGGTGGGGGGTCTCTCTGCCTACTCCTCCCCCTCCCCCCCAACACCCCCCAGCAGGGCACGGCTCAGCTCACGCACCCCACGGTGGGCCGGCTGGGCGCGCGCACGTCCTTGCACACGAGCCGCACGTAGCTGTACTTGAGCACGTCGATGAGCGTGTAGAGCGGGGGCGCGCTGGCCCAGCGGCAGCGCGCCAGATGCATGGAGCTCTTGACGAAGAAGAGCGCCAGCCGCTGCTGGCACCACGCGTCGAAGAAGCGGCTGAACTCGGCCCATGAGAAAAAGGCACGCTCCCGCAGCTCCTGCTCCTCCTGCCCCGCCGTGCTGGGTGGGGACTCCATCCTGGGGCGCCTGAGTGGAAGGGAGGTCATGTGGATATCAGACCCATCCCCACCAGGGGTATCCCACTTCCTCCATTTTCCGCCTGCCTCTTTGGTCCTGGTGCCTCTTTCTAGGTGGGGCCCAGGGCGGGATGCACCCCCGTTAATATCTAGATATGAATCTACACTCCATCTTTGGCTTTCTCCCATTTCTGCATTATTCCTGGGACAGCTGGAGCCTGTCATCCTGATCCCTAATTTCAGCTCTGGCCCCCTCTGTAGATGTGCCCCTAGGTACAGTTGGGGTCCCTCTCCCAAAATATAACCCTTAAGTTCAGTGGTGGACACCTCCAATGTATTCCCAACTTCCAGCTAAGACCTCCTCCCCCCTCCGGATATATCTCCTATACTTGGCCATAACCTCTAGTGCCCCCATTCATATGAAACCCCCCTTCTACGTGTCTACACTTGGCTGTAACTCACATCCATCTTTGCCCTCTTCTAAAGATGTTCCATGTCCAGATGTGCTCCCGCATCCAGTCATGGACCCCTCATCCCCAGTCATATTCTTCACGCACCTGTGGCTCCCTCCTCCCTGGATGTGTCTCCGATATAAAGCTGTTGCCCCAGATGTGACCCCATGGGTCGTCACATCCAGCTGTAGCCCCTACCTCCGAGAGGCTCCCATATCCAGATGTCCTTCTCAGATCCAATATGTACTTTTCGCCCACAAGTGTGTGCCTCATTCACTTGTGGCCAATTCTCAGAAGTGTCACCAATACTTGTCTGTGCCCACCTCCTGCCCAGACGCGCCCCCCCAGTCCAGCTGTAGCTCCCTCTTCCCATTTGCAGCTATTGTACTCCCCAGATGTGCATTCTGGTTCTAGACATGGCCCCTCGTCCTCAGATGGGCTTCATCACCCCAGATGCTCCCCCACGTCCAGCTGCGCCTCCCCCCCGCCCCCGTGCAGCCCCTCCCAACCCGCTTCCGCCTCCCCAAGCCCTCCCAGTCCCTCCTGCCGCGGGCCCTCCCATCTCCGCTGTCCCACCCAGCTGTGCCTCTCCCCTCCCCCAGATGTGCACCCTTCCCGCCCCTCCCCACTCACCTACCCGCCCCGGAGCGGCGTCCACCTCCCACAATGCTCCGCGCCGAGGCCAGGCCCGGCCCTTGCTCCCGGGATGCCCCGCGCGGCCTCCCGCCTCTCTTCCCGCCGTGCCTCGCGCAGCGGCTTCCACCGAATCTCCCTCTTTCCCCGCCAGTCACTTCTCAGACCCGCAGCTACACCCGCCCGCCCAGAACGAGGGAAGGCGCGGACCGTTTCCCACAGTGCCCTGCGGGAGGGCTCACCCTACTTCACCCCTTTCCTAGTAGCCTCCCGTCCGGGAGACTACAACTCCCAGCGTCCTCCGGGAGGCAGCGGCGGCGCGGACGACGCCCGGGCCCCGCCCCTCGTTACGGCCCCGCCCCCGCCCGCCAAAGTCTGCGCGCGAATTCCGTGGCGCGAATTGAGGGCTGCGGTCGGGCGCCGAGCGGTTCCGGGTGTGACGCGCAGGACAGTGGCACGCGGGGCTGGCGAGAGGCAGGTGGGGCCGCCGACGCGGGGCTGGGAAACTGGGGGGTGGCGCGCGTGTCGTACGCTCCGGGCCCACGGCTCCGCCGGGTCGGTCGGCTGCAGGGGAGCGGGCGTGGGGGACGCTCAGGCGGCCGAGAGAGCGGCGGGGAAGGGAGAGCGCCGGCAGCGGGTCCCTACGGGGCACCGGGGGGCGTCCGCCGGAAGGAGAGGGCCAGGTAGAGGGTAGTCGAGGGCCAGAGTCAGTAGGACCCGACAAGGTTTGAGGAGAGGCCTGGGAGGCGGGGCTACCACGAGGGGCGTGGTCACGGAAGTCCCCCGGGGGCTCGGTGGGCGGGGCCATCGGAAATTGGGTGGTCGGGGAGACAGGCCCACCTGGAAGGGGGTGGGGACGGGGCAAAGTTTGTTAGCGGGCGGGGCCAGACGCTAGGAGGCGGGGCCGGGGAAAGGTTTAAGGAGAGGGAGAAGTGGGGTCGGCTTTAGACGGTGTGGGGGGAGGATCCCTCTGGACGGAGGTGGGGCAGAGAGGTCAGTGGTCTGGTCCAGGTCTAGGCCAAGGCCTTAGGAAAGGTCGGGACCCTTCTGTATAAGGAGAGGTCTGGCTTTGTGGTTGCCTGATGAGGGGGGCGGAGCGGAGGTAGGGTTGGACCACAGTGCTGGGAGGCCAAGGCCTGGGAAGGGAAGGGGCCCTGGAGAGAGTAACTCAAAAGTCTCGGCTTATCGTTGCCCTAAGGGGTGGAGGGAGGGCCAGAGGAGCTTGGGGAGTGGAGAGAAAAGGATATTGATGTCCTTAGGAGAGGGGTAGGCTTGAGGGATAAGGCAAGGGGGGGGGGCGGGTGCACTTGGCTGGGAGAAGAGATGAGCATTTGGAAAGGGGGGCTGGCATCTGAAAGCCGAGGGGAATCATTGAGGAGAGACAGCAGGACGTGGGATGAAGGACACATCACTTCCTGGCCTCCAACCCCATTTCATCCTGTTTGAATCTCTGACCTTTTAGCCTCAGGGAGGCATGAGGGAAAGGCCAGTGGGGTCTAAGTAAGACCTTAATTTCTTTTTTTTTTTTTTAAAGATTTTATTTATTTATTTGACAGAGAGAGAGCGAGAGCAGGAACACAAGCAGGGGGAGTGGGAGAGGGAGAAGCAGGCTCTCCGGCTAGCAGGGAGCCCGATGCGGGGCTCGATCCCAGGACCCTGGGATCATGACCTGAGCCGAAGGCAGTCGCCCAACGACTGAGCCACCCAGGCGCCCCAAGACCTTAATTTCATCTTATCTTAGGATCCCTGAGAGCTTGCTAAGCCTGCAGGTCCCCCTCCTATTCCCAGAGCTTCTGATTAGTAGGTCTGGGAGCAGGCTGGAATATTTTACACGTAATCCCAGGTGAGGTTCTTAGAACTGGCCCTCTATGTTTCTGGGATCCACCATTGGCTGGCTGTGTGGCCCTGAACTACTCACTTTCCTTCTCCTGTCCCAGCTTCCTCATTGTCTTTTGGGTGATGCTGAGCTGTTCTGAGCTTCAGAGGATGAGAGTAGCATATTTAGGGGAATGGTGTAAAATACTTTCCACGGATGGAGGGTGGTCAAGGGAACAGACAGGTCAGGAAACGTGAGCTTTTATTAATGAGAAGGAAAAGACTTGAGCCTTTTGGCTGGTCATCCTCAAACTGTTTAAAGACCCTTTGATATCGTGCTCCTTGTGACATGGCCTGTGGGTTTTGAAAGATCCTGCTTATGGAGCCTAAATTCTTTAGTAATGATGTTTTTGTTACCCTGATTTTTTTAAAAAGATTTATTTATCTGAGACAGGAGAGGGGTGGAGGGAGAGGGAGAGTCCCAAGCAGGCTCCATGCCCAGTGTGGAGCAGACGTGGGGCTCGATCTCACGACCCTGAGGTCGTGCTCTGAGCGGAAAACAAGAGTTGGGAGCTCAACCACCTTCGCCACCCAGGCGCCCCTGTTACCCTGATTTTTAAATAAAGGCATACATATGGGCCAGTGCATTCAGTACCAGGCACTGTTTTAGGTCCTGTGGCCATATCGCTGAACAAAATGGACAAAATCCTTATCTTTATGGAACTCAGCGTTTTAGCCCTGTACCGCTTAATAGTAGCAGCTAGCCCCATGTAGAGATTTAAATTTAAGCTCATGAGAAACAGATGAAAATCTCAGCTCCTCAGTGGCTGCATTTCAGCTGCATTTCAAATACTTGAAGCCACATATGGATAGAGTGACCTTTTTGGACTCTGCAGGTATAGAACGCTTCTGTCATGTGGAGAATTGTGTTAGAAGCAGTACTCTAGAGAGTGAGACAAAACCTAATTTAGAAGATCCAGTTGTGCTAACTAACTGCTGGGGAGGAGGAGAGTGAGGGGTTAGTACAGCAGGCTGGGGGTCGCGGTAGCCGGACCTGCACTCGGAGCCGTGGGATGCTGAGAGGTGGTTTACTGTGGTCTTTGGGAGGCAGTGCCAGTGGGATTCGTGGGTCGATAAGTTTGGGGTATGAGAAAAGAGGTGAATCAGGTGAATCAACAGTCCAAGGGTTGTTTTTGTTTTTGTTTCTTTAAAGATTTTATTTATTTGAGACAAGAGAGCACAAGCAGGGGGTAGGGGCAGAGGGAGAGGGAGAAGCAGACACCCCACTGAGCAGGGAGCCCCATGCAGGGCTCGATCCCAGGACTCTGGGATCATGACCTGAGCCGAAGGCAGACGCTTAAGGACTTAGCCACCCAGGCATCCCGGGTTTTTTTGTTTTTGTTTTTTTTGTTTTTTTATTAAAAAATTACATATAGCGAACTTACTCTTTTTGGTGTGTAGTTCTGTCAATTTTGAAATGTGTAGAATTATGTATAAAGACCACCACCATCAAGATACTACAGTTTTATCACTCCAAAAAGTGATTGTGTTCCTCGTCTCTAGGTACCCCTTCCCCCCGCCGCCGGCAACTATCGGTCCCTCTCCGTCCCTGCAGCGTACCCAAATATTCCTTTTTATTGCCAAGCGAGTGTAAACAAGCTTTAGTACATCCTACAGTGGGATACTGTTCAGCAAGTTGTAGGATATACCATAGTTTGTTCATCCATTCCCCGTGGGAGGACATTTGGATCATTTTTGGTGACTGTAAACAGATCCGCTGCAGTAAACATTCACTTACGGGGTTTTGTGTGCACGTAGGAGTTCTCCGGGTAAATCCCTCGGAGTAGGGTTGCTGGGTCATATGGTAAGCATATGCTTCACCGTTTGAGAAGCTGCCAGGCTTCTCCAAAAGTGACCGAACCATGTTGAATTCCCTCCAGAAAAGTATGAGACTTCCCATTATTCCACATCCTCACCAGCACTGGATATTGTCCGGTGTTTTGTTTTGTTGTTAATGGTTATATAGGCATGCAGTGGACTCCAAGTGACTGGAGCAGCTGGGTGACAAAAGCTACCACCGCAGAGGTGGGAGAAGGAATACGTGTATGTGTGTGTTGTCTGGAGTTTGGTTTTGGTCCCACTGAGGTGGGGATGTTGGTTGGACATCCAGATGTCAGAGCAGAAAACCAGGATGTGCCACCTTGAGTTTAGAGGGCTAGTGACAGCCCGAGTGAGACATTTGGGGGCCATGATCACATTGCATGAGATCTCCAAGGGAGTGGGTGTAAACGGGACAGAGAGGGGGCCTAAGGATTGGGCCTGGGGCACTGCAACAGTTTAGAAAGCTAGTTGCCATCTTGGGGTGCCATGGCTCAGTCGGTTAAGCATCAGCCTTCAGCTCAGATCATGATCCTGGAGTCCCAGGATCGAGCCCCGCATTGGGCTCCCTGCTCAGCAGGGAGTCTGCTTCTTCCTCTGCCCCTCACCTGACTCGTGCTCTCTCCCTCTCTCTCTCTCAAATAAATAAATAAAATTTAAAAAGTCTTAAAAAAAATTAGTTACCATCTTAGTTTTCTGTTGCTATTGTACGAAATCATCCCCTTTACCACTTAACAAGCTCTGTGATTCCAGGCATCTTTCTGTGCCTCCGTCTCCTCATTGGCGAGATGGGGATAAAAATGGAAAATGTTGGATTGTGTTGTTGGGAAGTATTGGGTAACATCATTTTACACTGGTTATCTCAACAGCCCCAAGATCTAAGGGCCACCCGCCACCCCTTCAATCCCAGTACAGGGGGACCCTTGTCCTCCTCACCCTCAAGAATAGGTAGTGGTTAAGGACACAGACTTTGGAGCCGGACACCTGTCTTCGGATCCTGGCTTCGCAACCCATTAGGCTGTGTGGCCTTGAGCAAATCACTCGACCTCTCTTCTTCCTTTGCCTTGTTTGTAAAATCAGGATAATAACGAATTGTAATAGATTTTGTGTGAATTAATTCATATAAAGCATCTGGAATAGTGCCTGGTCCCTAGTAAGCACCCCAGTTAATAAAGTTGATTTTTTTTTTTTTTTTTTACAGAAAAAATATTAAGTGAAAAAAAAATTCAGGTTTTACATAGATACTGTTGAAATTTCAAAGGTGGTATGGAGAATGTCTGGTTTGGGAAATAAGTTTTGGAGGAGAGGGGAGGGAACCAGCCCCAGCCCCATGGCTCCAGAGCTCCCAGTCTGATTGGAAAGATGAACTGTGATATAATCAGAACGCAGGATCAACACAATACGTGTGAGAAGAGAAGTACCAGTTAACCACCACCGGAGGTCAGGAAATGGAGGGTCTCTCCTAGCAGGTACCCAGGGGAGGCCTCTGGACATCCATCCAGTGCTCAGAGCTGGGCAGGAGGGGACCAGCTGCTGGTGGTCCCGGAGGGCACTCCCCAGAGGGAACCTGGAGAAAGGGGGTAGGAGGCTAGATCATAAAATCTGAACGGTTATGTGGGGTCTAGATTTACTTTTTTTTTTTTTTTAAATGAATGGGTAATAAATATGCAGGGTTTAAAATAAAATCGGGATAGAGGTATGCAGTGACGGGTATGGTTCACAGCCCTACTTCCACTCACCTCGAGTGCCCCCAACCACTTGTGTTGGTTTCTTGATTATCCTTCCAGAGTTTCTATTCGGCAAACAAAAGCAGGACCAAAGAATAGACAGGTTCCTATTGTCTCCTGTCTTACGAAATCAGTAGCATATTATGTACACTGTTCTGCCTCCTTTTTATTACTGTTTAAAATGTTACTTAAGATACCTAGAACATCTTTCTATATATATCAGTACATAGAGAATGTTTTCATTCTGCTTTTTATTTTTTACTTTTTGTCTTGAAAGGATTATATAGACTTGCCGGAAGTTATAAAAATAGTACACCTTTCTTCCTCCTGGTGGAATCTTATATAACTGTAGTCCAGTATCAAAACCAGGAAGTCGGCGTTGGACAATACCGTGAGCTAGACCACATAGCTGGTTCAGCTGTGTGTGCGCGTGTGTGTGCATGTGTGCGAAGTTTGAACCCATGTACAGATCTGTGTAACCACCACCGCAGTCAGGATATGGAACAGTTCTGTCTTCACAAAGGCTCTCACTGTGCTCCCCGTTTATAGCTGACCGCACCCCCACCTTTTGTCCCTAAGCTCTGACCACCCCAATCTCTTCCCCATCCTAAGTTTTGTTATTTGGAGAATGTTCCAGAAATGAACTGTACAGTACGTAACTTTCTAAGATTGGTGTTCTCTGCGTGATGTTTTTGCCCCTCGTTTCTGTAAAGAATATACTTTAGAAACTGCTCAGCAGCAGTGGGTATAATTTAATGGAGTGCCACGCGTCAGGGTTGTTTCACCTAAAAACAGTTTTTTATTAGTCTTTTTTTTTTTAAGATTTTTATTTACGTATTTGAGAGAGAGGGAGAGAGAGGAGGGGTTGAGGGAGAGGGAGAAGCAGACTCCCCGCTGAGCAGGGAGCCCGATATGGGGCTCGATCCGAGGACCCGCAGGATCATGACCTGAGCCGAAGGCAAACGCTTAACCAACTGAGCCACCCAGGTGCCCCAGTTTTTTGCTGATCTTAAAACTTAAAAAAAAAAACAAAAAAACTTCTCCTCAAAAAACCCCAAATGAGGGGCGCCTGGGTCGCTCAGTTGGTTAAGCGACTGCCTTCGGCTCAGGTCATGATCCTGGAGTCCCAGGATCAAGTCCTGCATCGGGCTTCCTGCTCAGCGGGGAGTCTGATTTTCCCTCTGACCCTCCCCTCTCTCATGCTCTCTCTCTCATTCTCTTTCTCAAGTAAATAAATAAAATCTTTAAAAAAAAAAATTAAAAAATAAAAAAAAAACCCAAACGAAACTGAAAAAAATTTTAAAAACCTGTAGGTCTTCCGTGTGCCTTCATGTTAGATGAAAAGCAGGCTCCATACGATCGAGGCTTCTTATCTTGTTCTGACTTGGAACTTTTTCTTTGCTCATAAATCAGTGTTGGTCCATAAAAATGGGAGTTTCTTGTCGGTGGGGAAACTCATGTTTCTGATTTTGTGGGTTTTTTTTTTCTTCTTCTTCTTCTTTCTGAAAGAAGGAGGGTTACGTGCTTTGGTCTGTGCACAAGCAGTAGTCTCACCAAGGATCTGGATTTCTGTTTCAGGAGCATCTGGCTGCAGACGAGGAGGAGGAAAGGGGAAGGGAGAATTCCGACCCATCATGCAGCGGAGTATCATGTAAGGACCCGGCCCCCCGTC
Organism: Neomonachus schauinslandi; assembly: GCF_002201575.2. Lineage (NCBI taxonomy): Eukaryota > Metazoa > Chordata > Mammalia > Carnivora > Phocidae > Neomonachus > Neomonachus schauinslandi. Next base: position 7,848,714 of record NC_058418.1, read on the forward strand.
CTACATGCTCTGAGTTCTCTGCTTCTCTCTTGATTTCTGTGCCTTTTCTTGGAAGAACACAAGGTAGTCTCCCAATTGGAATTTTCAGGAGCCGAGCAGTGCAGAAAATGGGGCGTGGGATCTGGAGGACGGGTAGTGTGGTAACTAGAATTTTTTAGCTGGAGGTTCAGAAATGCTGACCCAGTGGTTCACAGTTGGTGGTTTGGCCCCCCCCAGGGGACAGCTGGCCATGTCTGGAGATGTTTTTGGTTGTCACAACTAGGGGGAGAAGGGGGCTTGTGATTAGCATCTACTGGATAGGGGCCAGGCATGGTTGCTGCTTAATACCTGCAATGCATGGGACAGCCCCCCGCAACGAAGAATGATCTGGCCTGAAACATCAGTAGTGTCCAGGGTGGGAAGCTCTGTCCTCATGCAAGCTGGCCTCAGGAAAACGAGACAGGGAATTACATGGCTTGTGTAGTTGAAGCCTTCCAGAATTAATGGCCTTGGGCTTGGTTGGACCCAGTTGCCAAAACCCTTTCACTGGGAATTTGAGGGAGTGTCCTGAGAGGAAAATGGAGGGGCTGCTCCCGGAAGGAGGGGATGGATTCTAGACTGACTCAGACCTGGCCGCCCGCCCGCCAGAGACCTGGGAGGTCACAAATCACAGGCTGCATTTTTCTCACAGGATGACAAGTCTGGGCATAGTCTGTCTTTGGCTGATAGCACCTCAGATGTCTTTCTGCCCCTGGCTTGGCTTGGCTTGATCGGTTGATTGACTGACTGAGTGTACGTAAAGTGTTAATTTGAGGGCGGTTTTAGATGTGCAGAAAGTTGTACTGATAATAGAGCCTGTTCCTGGGTACCTGGCACCCAGCTTCCACTGTTGATGTCGTGGGGCCCGTCGGTCACAGTAAGGGACCAGCATTGGTACATTCCTGTTAACTACACTCCGATCTCCCCGATTTATCTACAAATGCTCCTCTCTGTTCCCAGGATTCAGCTCGGAGTACCCTGTTGGATTTAGTTGTCATGCCCCCTCGGTTCCCTCTGGTGTCAGTCCAGGTGACAGTTTCTCAGACTTTGTCAGGATACCTGCAGACGGCCCCCCAATGTGTCTGATGTTGTTCTCATAACCAGACTGGGGTCACGGGCAGCGAAGCGAGGTAGCGTCTCGTCCCCTCGTGGTTGGCGTGTAGACATCCCCGGGACATGACCAGTGATGCTGACCTTCCTGACTCGGTCAGGAGAGTGCGGGCGAGGCCTCTCCACCTTACTTTCCGTGGTCCTTCCTCAGTACTCACTTCCCTGGAAGCCAGCTACTCAGTCCAGCCAGTCTCAAGTGGAGGGAGGATACCTTGCTTTATTGATCTTTTCCAGAGCACTTCACACTTCCCGACATTTTCTGTTTAGTTACTTAACAGTTGCCTCTTCTACTGAGTGTCAACGTGTTGAGGGTGGGGACTTGGTGTCTTTGTCTCCCCGGAATCCCTAGGGCCTGGGAGAGGCCCTGGCACATAGGAAGGGCTTGGTTGATTCTTGTGCCATTATCATTCCCATTTTCCCCCTCCTTCTGTGCTCCTCCAGGTCATTTTTCTACCCCAAGAATGAGGGCAAAGTGAAAAAGCCAGAGAAGGAGACCTCCAACAGCGTCAGAGAGACAGAGCCACCTCCAAAGTAAGTAATGGGGCGAGGACATGGTGAATTTGTTCCTTTATAAGTCAGGGCTCTCTTGGCTGTAAGTGTGGCAAACCCAGCTCAGAATGTCTGGGAGTCCTAAAGGGAATTTTTTGACTTCGGTAACTGGGAAGTCCAAAGGTATAGGTCCAGCCTCAGGCACAGCTGGATCCAGGGCCTCGGCGTTGGCAAAGGGGGTTGGCAAGTCCAAGTTCCAGGAGTAAAACATCTGTGGGCAAGCAGTCAGGAGCAAGTTGCATGCATCAGTCATACCCCTTCCATCCCCTGGGTCAGGACCCCTCACATGGCTATACCCAGCTGCAGGGGAAGCTGGGAAGGGATAGTCTCTAGCCGAGAGCCATGGACCTAGCTAAATCTCAGGGGCTGGTATGACTGAAAACGAGAGGGTCTTCAAATGGATGTTGGAGGCCATTCCCTGCTCTCAGTAGGGGCTCCGTCTGCTCCTCAGCATTGCTCGTCACAGAGTAGGTGGGCACATGGGAGGCCTCCAGAAACGTGGATGCAGTGGATGGTCGGATGATTAAGAGTGTATGCCAAGGAGGCGCCTAGAAAAAGCTCATGGAATGCTTGAAAGAAAAGGAAGGGAATGAAACACCCCCATTTTCCCACCTTCCAGGGTGGCGCTGAAGGAGCGCAATGGAGAGGTGCCTGAGAGCGATTCTCCAGTGAAGAGGCCAGGGCGGAAGGTGGCCCAGGTCCTGGGCAGTGAAGGGGAGGAGGAGGACGAAGCCGTCACGCCCTCCAAAGGCCAGGTAGGTCCCCACCAGCCTGCCGCCCATTCCTGGACGAAGCCGTCATTCCCGGTAGCCTTTCACACTGAGTGTAGCACAGCTGCTCAGGGGCGCTCATGCCCCAGGAGGTGGAAGATTTGAGCGGTCGTGCCCTGGAGCAGATGGATGGCCTGGTCTGCACGGTTCTGACTCCACCTGCGCCCCGTGGCCTGGGGCAGTCTCCGGGCCTCGTGCTTTGGCCACCTCACCTGTGACATACAGCTCCTGGGAGCACCTACCACTCGGGGTGACTGTGAACAGGAAAGGAGTCAGTTCACCTATGGATCTGAGAATAATGCGTGATCCAGAATTAGGGCTCGAAAACACATCGGGACTCTCCTGTTGGCAGAGGGCTTTTTGCCTTTTCCAGAGACGTTGGCTTCCTTCCTTTCCTCACTCAAAGTCACCCAATGGGCAGCCGATTGGTGACCTTAATTCCCTCTGCAGCCTTCATTGCCCTTTGCCACATAACCGAATATATTCACAGGTTCCAGGGACTAGGAGGGGCCGTCCTTAGGAGCTTGGACTTTGCCCTGTGGCTGCTAGGGATCCGTGGACCGGTTTTGAGCAGGGGAGGGACAGGGGTGGCTTTGGGTCCTGAGCAGCCTTCACAATGTCCCTTTGGGGCCTGTATCCATCAGGGTCTGAATAGGAGAGAGAAACCACATGAGCAGAGAGAGTTTAATACAAAGAATTATCAAATACGTGTGTAGTTCTCAACCAGGTCACTGCAGGGGCGAAAAGAGAACTCGAAGGCGTCATGGTGGTAGCAACTGTAGGGGGTAGCTACTGCCCCGGGAGCTGTGGAGCTGACAGACCTTCAGGTGCTCGCTGGTGGGCGCCGGGGGTCTCTGAGCTTACAGGTGGCGCCGAGGGCCTGGTCAGATCTTGGAGGCAGGGGCCCTGGGCGGAGAGTGCCGGCATCCAGGGGCATCACGTCGCAGGCTCTGTGAGTGTTGGAAATGCTCTAAGTCGGATCCGGCTGACACAGGCCCTTCTTGTACCCTGTTAGGGCGCTGCCTGCCACAGAGCTTCCTGCCAGACTGGGAAAGGGGTTTTCAGAGTCCAAGCATCATGAGGGAGAGTGGACGGGGTAGGCTTGGAGCGGAGGGGCTGTCACTTAATAACTGGCAGAGGGCCCTGTAAGATGAGTTAGGGATTGAAACCAAGATACAAATAACGGGCTTAAACAAGGTAGGAATTTATTTCTGTCTCTAATGGGATAAGAAGCCCAGGATTAATATAGCAGTCTCTCAGTGTCAGAGACGCAGGCTGCTTCTGTACCATTACTTTTATCCTAGATGCCCTAGTCCAAGCGAATGTCCATTTTCAAGCCAGTGAGAAGAGCAAGACATTCCACGGGAAGTGTACATCATTTTCCCTTATATTGCATTGTGTAGGAGTGAGGCTCCTGGCCGCGCCTAGCTGCAAGGGAGGCTGGGAAGTGTAGTTCTCAGGCTCTCGGCTGCACCTAGCTGCAGGGGAGGAGGCGAAATGTGGTTTTTCGTTGGGCCATCATATGCCTAGCTAAAAATCAAAGGTTCTGTTACGTTAGGAAAAAGAGTTGTTGTTATTGTCGTCCATGATGGGGAGAGTCTGGTGCCACGAAACTCCACAGGAGGTTAAGGAGGGTAAGGCCCAGGTTAAGAGAGGAGGGGCCCTGAACTGGGACGGAGAACTCTCTACCCCCAACTGTTTGGAAAAGGACAAGGAGGTGGCCCCTTCTTCCTCCCCTCACTCTAGAATTGCTCTTTCTTGCTTTCCAGAAGCCTGCCCCCAGCTCTCCACAAGTCTCCCCTCCCAGCCCTGTCACATTTCCCGAGAGCAGCCCCTCCCTCTCCAGCTCTCCTGTGGACATCTCCCCAGCAGGGATCCCGAAGCGGCGCACAGGTGAGGACATACAGGCCCCTGCCCCTTGCCTTGCCTGTCTTCGTCTACTTGAGGATTTCTGCACCTGGCAGCCATCCTCACGACAGCTCTGATCTTAGCGTTGTGGCTGAGAGCATGGCTTCACCATCCACTGGCTGTGTGACCTTGGGTAAATGACTTACTTTCTCTGAGCTTTATCTGTAAAACAGAGACGATAATAATGACAGCATTTATCATACAGAGATTAAGAGGAAATATGCGGAAGGTGCTTGGACCTGGGCCCAGCCCATAGTAAGTGCTCAGGAAGCTTGGGTTATTGTAACCGCGGGTACGTGCTGTCTGGGAGGCAGCGCAGCTCACTGTGGGAGCCCAGGAAAGAGGGAGACTGGTAGAAGAGAGATGCACCCAGCCAAGCCTTGAAGGAGAAGGAAGAGTGAGCAGGGAAGAGGGTTAACAACAGAAGGAAGCAGGCATCGAGAAGACCCTTCGGGGCACTGATGGCTTGGTGTGTTGGTGCTTAGTGCACAGGGTTGGGGACCCAAGTGGGGACACTGGAGAGGGTCCGTGGAAAGCCAGCCTGAGGAATGGCACCTCTGTCTCCTGGGGCATCGGGAACATTTTGTACGGGTGGGGAGGCACAGGTGAGAGACCCTCACATGATGCTGGGGGACAGGTGTAGCAGGTGCGACCAAGGGACTGAATTTTCAGTGCTGCACCATTTTTGTTAAATTTAGATGTGCAAGCTGATGCCAGATTGAATTACCGAAGACTCTCAGGCACGTTTAGAATAACTTGGGTGCACAAATCTTCTTCAACTGTAAATTCTGTGAAATCTAAACACAGATCAGCTCTTTCTGAGGAAAACTTAGCAACCAGTTGAGATGTGCTGAAGTACGTCGGACTTTGAAGACTTAGCACGGAAAAGAAAATGTTAATTATTTTAGCATTGAAAACACAACACGTTGGAGTTGTAGTATTTTTGGATACATTGGGTTACATAAACCGTATTATTAAAACGAGGTGTATCTGGATTTTTTTTTCCTTTTCTCAGTGTAGCTACTGGCAAGTTTAAGATCAGGTATGTGTCTCACCGTATTTTTCCATCGGGTGGTGCTGGTATAAGAAATAGCACGCCTGGGGACACCTGGCTGGCTCAGTTGGTGTAACATGTGACTCTTGATCTCGGGGTCGTGAGTTTGAGCTCCACTTTGGGTACAGAAGTTACTTAAAATCTTAAAAAAAAAAAAGAAAAAGAAAAGAAATAGCACAGCTGAAACTAATAGACTGTATGTTAATTACACTTGCATAAAAAACTTAAAAAAATTTTTTTAATTAAAAAATCAGAAGAAGAAAAGGAGTCGCAGTGGTAACAGGGCTCAGAACTGAGGCAGCGCAGAGCGGGTGACACCCGAGCTGAGTCTTGGAAGATGCGGGAGGGCGGCAGGAAGCGGTGCAGCCACGAGCAGTGTGCAGAGGGACCATGTGGCACACGGGGGGTCGCATACACCGGCGTGTTTCTGGAGGGTCAGGTGCAATGTGGGGAGCAGGGCGAGTTTGAGGACTGTGTGCAGTGAGACGGGGGGGGGGCTGGCTCCCACAGGGCCCCGCATGTTAGGCCAGGAGCCTGGGTTTTGTCCTGGCGGGTGCTGGGGCGCCATGGGAGGGCTGCGGGATGGGGGCGGCGGGGAGGTCCTCAGGAAAAAGGTGAGTGGGGCAGGGCGTGGGGGAGGCGCGGGGCGGCCCGGGGGGTGGGCCGGGGGGGGGGGGGGGTGTCAGGAAATTCTTTTTAGAGGAAAGGACCCCTGAACTTTGCCCCTGAACAGCAAGTGCCAGGGCCCGGAGGTGTGTTGTGTTTGGGAGCAGCAGGAGTTCAGCGGTGCCAGAGAATGAAGGATTACGTGGCGTGGAAAGAGTTAGAAGGTCAGCTGGAGAGAGATGAGGCAGCACAACGGCAGATACCAGAAGACTTGCTTCTGGAATGTGGCGGGGGGGCGGTGCTAGAGTTGGTGCGGCACTGGGCCGAGCGCGTCGTAGCATCTCTTACTCTCGGGGACTGTTTCTATTCTGCATATGTGGGAGACGGAGGCACAGAGAGATTAAGTAACGTGCTCAGGGTCACACAGCCAGGAAGCGGCAGAGCTGGAAGAATGAGGCACACCTGGGGCAGAAGGGGAGCGTCCCACAGCCTTCTCAGGGGGCCCCGTCACTGACCGGCCTGAGCTCACTGGGGGGGGGGGGGGGGACAGACCCACGAGGTCCACCACGCCAAGCCCCTTGTCTTCGCAGCTCGGAAGCAGCTTCCTAAGCGGACAATACAGGATGTCCTGGAGGAGCAGGGCAAGGATGAGGACAGAGAGGCCAAGAGGAAGAAGGAGGAAGAAGGTGAGGCACCAGGGGAAGGGAGGGCGAGAGAGAGAGAGTTGGAGGGTGCACCGTGGGGAATCTGGAAAGGTGGGGGCCTCTCCCTGAGGCTGGACTGTTAGGATCCCCGATCTAATGCCTGTGTCCCTGAATCTCGATGTGGCCGTCAGAACCCCACACACCAACACAGGCATTTGGGTTACGAGAGCATTTTGAAATGCATTCATTTGGGCCCCTTTAATTTAGGGTGAATTCGTATGCCGTTTCCCATTTTTATCCTTTGTTTTTCTGTTTGTGTTGATGGAAAATGTTTTCTTCTCCATGACTTCTTTTTCCTTAGAAATGGGCCCAGAAGGCAGAGACCCCCAGCTTCTCAACAGCACCCTTAGCGCGTAGTAAATTGTTGATGGTACCCCTGGGCCGCTACCTCGACAGTTCTGTTTATTTTTTTAATTTTTTTTTTTTAAGATTTTATTTATTTGCGAGAGAGAGAATGAGAGACAGAGAGCATGAGAGGGAGGAGGGTCAGAGGGAGAAGCAGACTCTCCACTGAGCAGGGAGCCCGATGCGGGACTCGATCCCCGGACTCCAGGATCATGACCTGAGCCGAAGGCAGTCGCTTAACCGACTGAGCCACCCAGGTGCCCAGACAGTTCCGTTTATTAAGTAGTTATGTCCAGACAACTGTTGATGTTCTAGAAACTTGGGTGTTTGAGAAAACGGTGCACGTCCGTTGAAAGGAAAAGTACTATTTTTTGTTTCCTCCTTCAGAGAGTCACAATTAGTTACTAGCTAGGATGTGTCCTGCCCTCTGCACAGTCGCCCAGACCTTTGGAATCCCCTGTTCCCCGTGCCGAGTTTTGATCACAGCAGCCAAGGAAAGCCCTGCTTGGCAGACAGGTGACGTCAGGAATTGCGAGGCCCGCGGGCCAAGGATGCTGAAATCTGATCTACCTCGAGCTCGTAGTTCCTGCCGTGACCAGCAGATGCCCCCAGTTTCCCCTGGAACCGGGAACTATCCGTGGTGTCCCCAAGAGTTCGGCCCACGGGGGACATTCTGGTGCAAAGATCTGACCCACTAGTCATTTGGGACCTGTGTGCAGCCTTTGCCACTGTCAGTGTTTAATAAAAGGTCCTCGGGCGCCTGGGTGGCTCAGTTGGTTGGGCGGCTGCCTTCGGCTCGGGTCATGATCCTGGAGTCCCGGGGTTGAGTCCCGCGTCGGGCTCCCTGCTCGGCGGGGAGTCTGCTTCTCCCTCTGACCCTCCTCCTTCTCGTGCTCTCTGTCTCTCATTGTCTCTCTCGCAAATAAATAAAATCTTTAAAAAAAAATAATTAAAAAAATAATAATAATAATAAAAGGTCCTCATTTGGCTCAACTCTTCCGGAGCAGATGTGGCTTCCTGTTGGCAGTTTTTAGTCTGGATCCAACCTTACTGTAAATTGTGCGTTTTTAGCCAGTGTCAGTGTCTGGGGCTGTGCGTGGGAGAGCGGGCAGCTGCTTGATTCTTCTCAAGTTCACCTACACAGTTTTTATTGTTACCCTGGAAGTATGACCTTTTTTTTTTTTTCCCCAGTTTAAAACATTTTTCATTTTTACCCATATCAAGTTATCATGTGCGTTTGGAACTCTTTCCAGTTGTATCTTGCGGTGAATAATTCTAGACGTTGATCAGAAGATACTGGCTGTCTGTGTCCGTTTCTGGCTGCCCAGGCGCGCAAACATGGGGTTTGGATTCCGTTGGAGGCCCCGCCGCGCTTGGGGCTGACCAGGAGCGGGCTCACACCTCCTGCCGCTTTATAGACGTGCTTGATCTGCAGAGGAGCAGATGGGAGTTGAAATGTCCCTGGGGGTCAGAATAATTCTTTTTTTTTTGCCATCTGACTTCTGTCATCCAAAGCTGAGACCCCACCGGAAGGCCTCACAGAGCCTGAAGTGACCCAAAAGAAAGAAGCAGAAGGGGAGGGCCAGCCCGTGACGCCCCCTGAGCACCCAGAGACCTCCTGTGAGTTTCCACTCCCCCAGGGGCCCTGGCTGTCTGGTTTTGGGTTGGATGTCTTCTGAGGCCAGTTAATTTAATTTCATTTTTTTAAAGATTTTTATTTGAGAAAGAGAGTGAGAGAGAGAGGAGGTGCAGAGGGAGAAGCAGACTCCCTGCTGAGCAGGGAGCCTGATACAGAACTCGATCCCAGGACCCTGGGATCATGATCTGAGCCAAAAGCAGATGCTTAACCGACTGAGCCACCCAGGCGCCTCTCTGAGGCCAGTTAATTTTAAGTAAGACTCCAATGTGTTGTTGAAATGCAAATTCTCGGGGAATCAGAGGTTTTATTGTCATCGTTTTTATGGTTAAAATCTCCCCCCTCGCCCCCACACATGGGAAAGAAGAAAGAGCCAGTCATCCTCCAACAAAATATTTGTATCTTTGAGAAATCACAGGTACTAAATGTTATTGAGGGGTAGTTTATGAAGTTAGACCGCTTGGCTGAGCTGCGGGGGTTTTGAGGTTCTAGTTACCCTCACAGGCCCAAGAACAAGCCCCACAGCCGGGTGTCCGTGAGACTCCTGTGTGAGAAACAGCATCGTGGGGACATTTCGAGGACGCGGACCTTACCCGCTTTTCTGCAACTGCCGGGGAAGTGGGAACATTTTCTTCTGATCGTGCTGAGATTTCTTTTTACCGCTGTCTGTAAAGTCTCCGGTCTCAGGCCCGACGCTCGAGGGGATTCTGTTAGTACTGACGGAAAAGCATCGGGCCCAAGAGGCTCAAAAAACTTAACGCACAGAAAGGAAAGGGGCAGAAGGTGTTTTCTGTATGTGGAGTCAGAACCAGTGACAAGTGAAGTCTCGGGTTGGAAGTGGGCATCCCCAACCAGTGTCTCTCGCTTTAGCAGCGGAGCCCCCGCCAGACACCGCCTTGGAGCCTGAGGTGGCGGGGAAGCGGGAGGCTCGAGAGGAGGACCCGGCCAAGCCGCCTGCCAAAGCGCCCAAGACGGTCAGCAGCTTCTTCGGTGAGTGTCTCCCGCCCCCCAGCTCCCAGCCTCTTGGGGAGGAGGCGGGCCTTTCCCCAGAGCGCGTCCCCCTTGGTGGAAGGTCTGACCCCTGTCTCCTGGCTTCATGGGCTGGTGGGGGCTCTCAGGAGGAGGGCCCACAGTTTCCTGACTTCATTCCCAGCCCCCCGGAAACTGGCAACCAAGAAAGAAGGGAAAGAAGAGGGACCTGGCACAGCAAGACAGGAGGAGGCCAAGGGGTGAGTCCGTGTCGGCTGTCGAGTGGAGAGGACAGGGCAGTAAGGGGAGGCCTGTGGTGAGTCCAGATTCTCCTGACTTGGTTCCTCTAACGATGAGACTGATGCCCGCCAAAAATTCTTTCAGCTACAATCGGTGATTGCAGCTAATTATTCTAATGACAGTGTTTTGGGGATTCTTAATGTCATTTTTGTGAAACCCCATTTTCCATTCCTCAAACATGTCATGTGTGTCTCTACCTCAGGGCCTTTGCACTTGCTGTTCCTTTTGCCTGGAGTGCTCTTCTCCTGGATACCCACTCTGCTCACTCCTCATGTCATTCTGCCCAAATGTCTCCTTCCCCAGCCTTTCCTCAGAAGTGGCACCTTCCATCCCGCCTTCCCCCAGCGTGGTTTGATTTTGGTTTTGGAAATTTTTTTTTTTTTTTTTAAAGATTTTATTTATTTATTTGAGAGAGAGAGAGCGCAGGAGAGGGGGGAGGGCCAGAGGGAGAAGCAGACTCCCTGCTGAGCAGGAAGCCCGATGCGGGACTCGATCCCGGGACTCCAGGATCATGACCTGAGCCGAAGGCAGTCGCTTAACCAACTGAGCCACCCAGGTGCCCATTTTGGAAATATTTTTTAATACCAAAATTATTTGTTGCTACGTTTGTTTTGGTTTTTTTTCTTCCCCGACTCTCCGGCTAGAATGTGAGCTCTAGGTTCAGCAACTTTGTTTTCATTCCCTTTTGCACCCTCATGCCTAGAACAGCATCTGGCACGTAGTAGGTGCTCAGAAAATGTTAGCTGGAGGACTGGCTTCTCTTTGACCCAGGTGTCTATCTCCCTGTTGCCTCCACAGGCCCCTGGACCCCCCCAGCTACAATCCTGCCAAAAACAACTACCATCCCATTGACGATGCGTGCTGGAAGCCAGGCCAGAAGTGAGGCTCCCCCCGCCCCCGACTGTCCCTCCGCCTCTCCCTGTCACCTGGCGCATCTCCCCAGAGGCCTCCGGTGGAGGAAGCCGTCAGATCTCTCCCGTCCCCATTTTGGGGACACAGGCAGCAGCACCAAAGGTGTGGGAAGGCACGTGGACAGACGGATGGTGTGGGTTATACACACCACCCTGTGTCTCTCTTCTTTCCCCAGGGTCCCTTACCTGGCTGTGGCCCGGACATTTGAGAAGATTGAGGAAGTTTCTGCTCGGTAATTCGTCAGGCCCGCCTGGACGGGGAGGGGCAGGTGGGGTGGCGGCTCTGGCTGCCCGGTGCCTTCCACCTCTGCTCTTTCCACTTCACCCTCCTGCACGCGTCCCCGGCCCCTGGAGTGGCTGCAGGGCCTCGTGGGCCCCCGGCCCGGAAGGCCCACACCACGCTTCTGTCTGTTTCTGTGGGTCACAATGAGCCGTGAGCGTGAGCCCAGATTCCCCGCGTGGGGAAACCTTTGCCTCCTCCCAGTGGCAGGAACTTAATCTACCCTCAGCGGTGAGACGTAACCACGGCCTTGCTGATTGTCTTGCCCTTCGTGTGAGGAGGTCCGCGTCTGGATTCTAGTGGGAACCTCACTCCCAGCGAGTGCTGGTCGGGCCGCCGGCACACAGGGCTGCCTGGCCCTGGCCCTCACTCCTGCGTGTTTAGTCAGTATCATCAGGGGGCCCACCCCATTCTGCTTCCTACCTGCACGTCAGCCTTGTTTCCAGAAGATCCTTCCATATTGGTTTAAGTAGGTCTCGGCCCTTTTAATCTTGCTCTGTAGGATTCCTTCATTTTTCACTTCTCACACATGAGCGGAGCATTTCGGCTGTTCCCAGCGCTTTGTTCTTGTCAGCGTGTGTCTTTGTGAACATGGGAGGAACCTCCTCTGGCAGGAGCCCCACAGTGGAATTGCAGGGCACGGGGGCCTGCGGGCGGCAGCAGCAGGAGGGCCGGATTAGCCAAAGCTCTGCCCGGGGTGGGCAGACAGGCCTGGGAGTGGGCCCAGTTCCGCCGCTTCCTGGCTGTGTGACCATGGGCGGGTGGCCTGACCTCTCTGAGCTTCAGTCTCTTCATGAGGAAAGTACAGATCATCCGTCTCGAGCTTGCTCGAGCTTGCTGAGAGCCCTGGAATGAAGAGTGTCCTCGGGTTGGTGAAACAGATAGCCATTGACTTGGGGACTGAAAACACAGAAATGTATCCCTCGCATTTCAGGAGGCCAGAAGTCCGAGATCAAGGGGCGGGCAGGGCTGGTTCGTCCTGGAGGCTCTCAGGAAACCTGACCCATGCCTCTCCCAGCTGATGGTGGCCTTGGGCATCCGTGGCCTATGGCCGCATCACTCCAATCCCTGCCTCCAATTTCGATTCCACGTGCTCTTTCTCTGTGTGTCTTTTTCTGTACCTTATATGGACACTTCTACTGGATTGAGGGCCCACCCCACCTGCGATGACCTCATCTTGACCCTGACCTGAGTTATACTTGCTGAGATCCTCTTTCTTTCTTTCTTTCTTTTTTTTTAAAGATTTATTTATTTGAGAGAGAGCACATGAGAGGGGGGAGGGTCAGAGGGAGAAGCAGATTCCCTGCCGAGCAGGGAGCCCGATGCGGGACTCGATCCAGGGACTCCAGGATCATGACCTGAGCCGAAGACAGTTGCTTAATCAACTGAGCCACCCAGGCGCCCCTAAGACCCTCTTTCTAATTAAGGTCCCATTCTGAGGCTCCAGGCAGGCCTCAGTTTTGGGGGCATGCTGTTGGTCTGCCTGGAAGTCAGTCTGTGGCGTCCGCCCCGCGGTGCTTTGTGTTTCTCTCTCTCTCATGCCTCCTCCGTCTGTTCATTGGGCTGCTTCTGTAAGGGAGACTTAGCTTCTCTTTCCAGTGAGGCCTGCTCAAGAGCAAACGCAGACCTCTGCACAGATCCTGCGAGCCACACAGAAACGGGGTTTTACTTTTCGAGCCGGCACGGTGTAGTGGTGGGGAGCGGGGCTCCTTGGGCAGACGGCCTCAACTCACGTTTCAGCCTGATTCTCACTGGCTCTGTGACCTTGGCCAAGTTACATGATCTCTCTGGGCCTCAGTTGCCTCCTCTCTAAAGTGGGGGTGTTATCAGTCTCTCCCTCACGGTGGAGCCTTGAGCATTCGGTGAGCGGAAACATACAGAGGGTTTAGACTCACCCTCTGCCCCCCGGTCCGGCCCCTGGAAAATGCTCTAGCCAACAGCCACTCTTCCTCTGGGGATGGCCGTCCCCATCTTCGTCGTAAGCATGGAGCAGGCTCACCCTCCCACCAGCATCTGTGGCTGGGCCTGTGGCTCAGGCCACCACCTGGGCCCGGACTCGAGCTCCTCCTCTTCTCCTTTCCCGGGGTGCTTTCCACCCGCCCCCCAGCTTTGACCCCGAAATGCCACGAGGTCACACCCCTGCCTCCACCCCCAGGCTCCGGATGGTGGAGACGCTGAGCAACTTGCTGCGTTCCGTGGTGGCCCTGTCACCTCCAGACCTCCTCCCCATCCTCTACCTCAGCCTCAACCGCCTCGGGCCACCCCAGCAGGGCCTGGAGCTTGGCGTCGGTGACGGCGTCCTCCTCAAGGCGGTGGCCCAGGCCACGGGTAAGCAGGGGGTGTGGTGGCAGTTCCAGGGTGGGGGGCCCCGAGGGAGAAGATGCAGAGGCGGGGAGGATGTGAGAGAGCAGAGGGGGCTCTGAAGGTGGGGAGAGGGCCGACGGGACAGGTCGGTGCGTTGGGGGAACGTGAGGCGCTGGTTCAGGCGAGGGAGCCCCAGCACCGTGGGGGTGGAAGGGGGGCTGGGGAGATGGGCATGCAGAGGGAGCAGGCCGGGGGGGCTGGGACTGAGGCCCGGGGCCCAGGGAGGTGACAGAGCCTGGAGGGCCGAGGGGAGATGCGGGGAGACCGTGAGCGGGGCCTCCGCTGCTCGGTGTTCGTGGTAGGAGTGGGGTGGGGGGCCGGGCCAGGTGTGGGCAGAGAGGACCCGGGACAGACACACAGCCCCCTGCGTCCCCCTCACCACTGTTCCCTGCACCCCAAGGGCGGCAGCTGGAGTCTGTCAAGGCCGAGGCAGCTGAGAAGGGCGACGTGGGGCTGGTGGCCGAGAACAGCCGCAGCACCCAGAGACTCATGCTGCCCCCGCCCGCTCTCACTGCCACCGGGGTCTTCACCAAGTTCCGAGACATCGCCCGGCTGGCCGGCAGTGCTGTGAGTGGGGCAGGGGGGCAGCCCTGTGCCCGGACCCTCTGCCCTTCCCCTCGGGGACCTGGAGCCACGCGTGTGGCAAGGGGGCCTTCCAGTCACTCTCTGGGGCTGGGTCGCTTCGGGCCTGCTCGTGGGCCAGGGGGTCTCCTCTTGAGATTCTAGCACCCGCTTTGCTGCGGCCGCGTGACAGGACACGGGACAGTAAATACCTGCTGAATGGAGCGAGGGGGGGAGGCGGGCTGGAGCCGGCCTTCCTTACTGCATCACCGCGCGGCGGGAAGTGGGAGTGGGGTGACGGCAGGGGCATGTATTCCAGGGGGCCAGCCGGGAGGAGGTGTCGTCCCCTCCCTTCGCCCCAGGCACTGACTGCTCGACCCGCTTCAGTCCACAGCCAAGAAGATGGACGTCATCAAAGGCCTCTTTGTCGCCTGCCGCCACTCGGAAGCCCGATACATCGCCAGGTAGGCGTGGGCCTGGGAGGCTGGGAGCGGCGGCGGGAGGGAGGGAGGGACTGGCCGTGGGGGTCCCGCTGGTGCCCTGACCGCCCGCACACCGGGCCCTGAGGGGCTGGACTGGGCACACGGGGTCCCTTTCCCCGGGCGGCCCTTCTCCTCGCGGCCTGGGGCTCGTGGCTAAGAGGTGCTGGGATTGGTTAGCAATGTGTGCCTTGGCCTCGGCGGGAGTGGTGCAGGCGGGGGGCCAGGCGGTTGCCATGAGCGTGGGAATGACATCCCGGCAGCCCCCATCACCGGGCGTTTCTTGGGAGCTGGGTGTGGTGTCCCGTCGGTCAATCCCCTGGCGCTGCCGGGGCAGGCCCCTTACCCTCGGCCGGCTCTGTGGAAGGGTAGACGGAGGCCCCTGGCTCAGAGCCGGGCCTGTGCGGGGCAGGCTGTTGGGCAGCACGTCCCGTGGCACCTCCGGGGAGGCCGTGTCCCGTTTCCAGGCCCGCTGTGCCCCGGCTTGCCCTCCCCGAGCCTCACCGCTTCCCCGGAGGGCAGCTGAGAAGAGAGGTGAAGACACCGTGAGGCCCCCAGTTCTGCCCCAGGGAAGGCCAGCGGCCGCGGCTATTAGAGGCCGGTCTCCATTTCCCCGTCTGTTCAGTGGGGCCGTGTGATGCCTTGGGTTCCTTCCGGCCCTGAAGGTGGTTCCGGTTTTGAGGAGAGGGTTCCAGAGGCTCAAGGTGGGGGAGGAAGGGAGGCAGGGGCAGCGGGTAGAGGGCAAGACGGGGAGGGTGGATGGCGACCAGCCTGCTCCCCCTCCCCTGCTGTCTTCCCAGAGCCCTGAGCGGCCGGCTGCGCCTCGGGCTGGCGGAGCAGTCGGTGCTGGCCGCGCTCGCCCAGGCCGTGAGCCTCACACCCCCAGGCCAAGGTGAGGCCCTGCGGCCGGTCTCCGAGCCCCGCTCTGCAGTTAACCGGGCCGCTCTCCTTTCCCCGAGGTCTTCGCGCCCCCGCTGCCCTCCAGGTTCCTTCCCTGGCAGCCTTGTCCCCCTTCCTTGTTGCCCACATGCCACCCGCTGTGCCCCGGGGTAGCCAAAGGGTCGGGCCCGTCCCAAAGCCTCTGCCGGCGCGTCTGGTCTTAGAATCACCCCCGGCCATCGTGGATGCTGGGAAGGGCAGGACAGCGGAGGCCCGAAAGACGTGGCTAGAGGAGCAAGGCATGATCCTGAAGCAGACGTTCTGGTGAGATCTGGGGCCCGTGGGCAGAGTGGGAGGGCCGGAGGGGCGGTGGGCTCAGCTCCAAGGGCCACGTGTGACGTGGGCGGGGCCGGCGGCTAGCAAGCACTAGTGACCATCGTGGGGCTGGTGACAGAGCAGGGGTGGTGACCCAGACAAGATTGGTGCTGGGCATGAGGCGGGGGACAGTGACTAGGACCAGGGACGGGGGCACAGGGAGCAGGGAGGAAATGCTGGCCGCAGGTGCGAGTGGCGCGACATCTGGGAGTTCCCAGCAGGACCGCACATGCGCAGAGGCCCGAAGAGAACCAGAGCAGGGCTGGTGACTGACGCAGAGTGAGGGGTTAGGACATCCATGGGGTGACAGGGCCACAGCGAGATGGTGAGTGCCCAGAGAGGGTATCAGCGGCAGGAGGGCCCAGGAGCATTTCTGCAAACGCCCTCGGGGCCGCTCGCTGGGTCACAGGGCAGGGACCGACCCTGCAGACCACCCCCGCCCTCCCAGGGCCAGGACAGTGGTCTCCACTCTGACCACGGGGTGCTCCCCGGCCGGTCTCCGGCCAGCTCTGTCAAACTCCTGGGAGGTGGGGCCTCGCCTTGGAGAAATTTCTTAATCCATCCTTGAGTGGTTCTAATGTGTAGCTCAGGTAGAGGGTCACTGGTCTCCTGGTGACAGGTAGGGGTGACGGCAGGCCCAGAGCGAGGGAGACAGAGCGATGTGCAGTGGTGCTGGGGCGGGAGCGTGACAGAGACAGCCAGAGTCCGGGATGGGTGAGAGCAGACCCCTGGACAAGGTGACAGACTGGCAGAGGTGCATCTTGTAGCCACAGCACAGGCTTTCCAGGCTGTCAGAGTTCTGGAAAGACACCTGCCAGCTAGTTCTTGCCCCCACCCCAGCGAGGTGCCCGACCTGGACCGGATCATCCCTGTGCTGCTGGAGCACGGCCTGGAGCGCCTCCCGGAGCACTGCAAGCTGAGCCCAGGTACCAGCCCCTCGGGAGTGACCGCAGCCCCACCCCGGGCAGAGCCGGCTCCAGGGCCACGGAGCGGCGGATGGCCTTTCTGCAGCCTCCACTCCCTTCTCCCGGCCTTAGCTTCCTCCATCCCTCTAAGAACCTGCAGATTTCTCCTCTTGCCTCCAAAATCGAATCTCGTTCCCTGTGCGGAAACCCATCCCTTTTCTGTTTGGAGTCCCCGTCTGGATTAGGTGGGGTGTGGGTGCATGCTGTGACAGAGATACCCCAAGGGCAGTGGTTCAGGCCGGACAGAATGTTCCTCTTGCACATAAGAGTCCAGAGGAAGGCAGGTGATCAGGGAGGATACGTGGCTGGGCTCCAGGGACCCCTCTGGGAACTGAGGTTCCTCCCTCCTGTTACTTTCTCGTCCCGAGGTTTTCACCCTAATGTGCACGATCAGAGGTGGCTCAGGTTTCTAGATCACAGAAGAGGGAGAGAGAGAAGAGGGGTGAGGATGTGACCCAGACCTCGTGCACACCACCACCCACGCATCCTAATCACGTGGCCTTCCTTCGCTGCAAGGGAGGCTGGGACTGTGCCGAGCTGGGAGACCAGCTGCCCGCCTGAGCCGGGAGGACGTGGTCTTCTCTTACTCAGAAGGGAGAATGGGTCCTGGGGCACAGCTGGCTGTCTCTGCCACCACCCCCCCCCCCGCGCTGATCTGACATGTTGCTGGCACCTCCCCCAGTTTACTCTAACTCTCTCGCTCCTCCCCTCCCAGGAGTTCCCCTGAAACCAATGCTGGCGCACCCCACCCGTGGTGTCGGCGAGGTCCTGAAACGCTTCGAGGAGGCAGCTTTCACCTGCGAGTACAAATACGACGGGCAGAGGGCGCAGGTATGGGGGCGACGCCTCCCTGCGGCAGAACAGAAGGTGCCCAAGAGCGGGGCCCCGGGGTGGGTCAGACCCGAGCTCAGAGTGCCTCCCGCCACAGAGCGCCCATGTGACCTTGTGCTTCGGGCTTCACTTTCCGCCATCCCGCAGCGGTCGTGTTAATAACCACCTCCCGGGCTTACCTGAAAGTCCATTTTATTTGATAAAATCGGCAAAGTCCCTGACCCACGGCCATGGGAGTTGAAGAAAATGTGGGCTTCGCCCGTGCCCTGCTGTAACAGCCGCCGTGGGAGGCGCCCCCGTGCCAGGGACGTCCCTGGTTGGGTCTGTAAGGATGCTTCTCGTGGCTCTCCTGTCCTGGGGGCGGAGCTGGGGCTGCCCTGTGTAAGGGGGCATATTCATGGTCCTGCTGACGGACTGTGACTGGATGGTATGAAAGTTAACAGTAAATTCAGGGCGATATTTACGACTTAACACCCAGGCAAATCCGCTTAGACACAGCAAGGCACTTGAGCATCCAGGGTGGTGGGGGGTGGTGGATAGGGAGGGTGAGGAAGGAGATGGCAGGGGCTTCCAGGAACGGGTGGGAGGCACTGTGTGGATGGAGGAGATGATTTACTCAGGTCTCTGCACCGGTTCCTCCTCCAGGGCTTCTGGAACCGTCTGCCGGTGAAGGTGGGGCTGGGGCCAGCTGGGGTGGGCTGGGCTCTGAGTCCCTCTCCCCTCCCCCACTGCCGCAGATCCACGTCCTGGAAGGCGGGGAGGTGAAGATCTTCAGCAGGAATCAGGAAGACAATACCGGAAAGTACCCAGACATCATCAGCCGCATCCCCAAGGTGGGCGTCTGCCGCCTACTTCCCCTCTCACGGGGGCTGTAGATATGGATGCAGAGAACTGCAGCCCGTCCAGGCCAGCTGGGCACAGTGGGACTGTCTGCAGGAGAGCGGAGTGCCTTCGGCCTCAAGTAATGCAACACCCACCTCCCAGAGGCTTAGGCAGATGATTTTTTTTTTTCCTCAACAAAATCAGGGTGGGTGGCCCTAGCCTGGCTCAGCTGTGCACTGAAGTCCCCCAGAAGCCGTTCATTTCTGTCTCTATCCTCTGCTGTCCTTGGCTGGTCGGCTTTTCATCCCAACGCTTGTCCCCCGATTGTCCCCAGATAGGTGCCACACTTCAGACAGAAAGATGGGCAAGCAGTTCCAGCCTCCCGCTCTCCCCTCCCCTGAGGAGAGTTAATGCTTTCTGGATCCCTCCCCCAGCCCCGCCGCCAGCTGCCTCTGGCTTGGGGTCACCGCCCAGCACTGGGCCCCATGGTGTAGCAGCGGCCAGGAAAGCCAGAATCTCACTCTGATGGGGAGAGGCGGTTGGGACGTGGGTGGAGGGAGCCGGCCTGCAGATCAGCCCCGCAGCCGGAATAGGCCGGGGCTTCTCTGCCTTGGGCCTGTTTTGGGAGTCGGTCAGACAGCCCTCCTTGCCTGCCCCTAGTTGATTAGGCAGTTGGCGCTTTCCTGGAGCCGCAAGGACAGACCTAACAGCAGATTACAGATGGTAGCGGAGCTCTTGTTAGCCAAGCGGTGGTGTTTCCAGTCCGTTTTACTAGCAGATGGATGAGCCAGTGTGGTGGGTGTAATGTCTATGTAGGGTTCTGATTGTAGCGTACGTGGTTTGGTGAGTTTGGGCGCATTTATGCACACCCATGTAAACATAAGACATTTCCATGTACGTATCACTCTAAATTGTTATCTTGGGTCCCATGCCAAGCTGCATCCCCATCCAGCTCCCAGAAGCAACCAGCTTCCCGCGAGCGGTATCCTTCAGTTCGGGGTCTTTTGTATCTGGCTGCTTTTGCTCATTCATTGGGCAAGTGTTTCCTGGGCATCTGCTCCGGGCTGAGCCCCATGCAGGAGGCTGGGGACGCAGCTTAGACAGGCTATACCCAGCTCGGGCCTAGCAGGGCAGGCAGATCTTCGTCGGAGCGTCCCGCTGCTGGCTCTGTAGTTGTATGTGGAGACCTGGGCTCTGAAGGACCCCCATTCTGTGAGCCTCTGTAAGAGTCAGACTGGACCTAGGCCTGATGTCAGCAAGGCAGGCTGCCACCGTACACGGCCCCAGGATGCAGCATGAAGGATGGCATCTGGTGTTGTGCAGCAATGTTCCTTTGAGGAAAAAGAAGTCCTCCCCGTGGAGGTGAAGAATAAGGACAGGCATTCTAGAGTGATTAGCATGTGCAAAGGCCCTGTGGTTGAAGGGGCCTAGTCAATCCACAAAACGGGAGAGGCTAGCATGCTGGGGTGCAGAGTCTGAAAGGGCCTGGTGAGGTGAGGAAGGGCCAGGGGCTGACCAGGGGAAGAGCCCCCACAGCTTTGGGGAGCTGGGGATGGTTTTTAGCAGGGATGCACTGAGATCAGATTTGGGGTTTGCTCAGAGCACTCTGCTGTGAGGAGAGCAGGTTAGACACGGGGTCCGTGCAGGAGCAGGGAGACCAGTAGGATGATGTGGCCTTGGCTGGACTGGGCTCAGTAAGTTGTGGGCAGCTTAGAGATTTCAGAGGGGAAGTGGACAAGTTCACGGGGAACTGACAAAGGCCACTGGGTTTCCAGCTTATGGGACCAAGTAGTAAGTCTCAGAAAAGTTTGTTTTTCTCCTCCTTGTGGGAAATAAGAAGAGGGTATATATCCATATGTGCATCTTTAAGTTGGCATCAATTCATGGGTGGATTTTCAGAGCTGTGGAAGGAAAAGAACATTTGTTTCTCTGGGCCTGTGTTTTGTCCTCATCCTCTACCTCTCAGCATCCCTGGGTCTCCCTCTTCACCTTTCAGATTAAACTCCCGTCAGTCACATCCTTCATCCTGGACACGGAAGCCGTGGCTTGGGACCGGGAAAAGAAGCAGATCCAGCCATTCCAAGTGCTTACCACCCGCAAACGCAAGGTAGCCTCCGCCCTCCTTCGCTGCCTGCCATAGTCCCACACTTTCTCCTCTTCCTCCCAGCCCTGCCCCATCCCCAGAAGGATAGAGTGTCCGCTGGGATACAGTTCTTGCTGCCTTTTACAGTGTGGCTGCCATAGCTCCAGCCATTGCATTCTCATCCCAGCATGCCAAGTACAAAGGGGGAAAGAGCCATTTTCCTGTGTCTCTGTTTTATCATGAAAGATCTGTTCCAGGACCCCCCCCAACCTGTGCCCCAGCAAACTTTTTTTTTTTTAAGGATTTTATTTATTTATTTGACAGAGACATAGCGAGAGAGGGAATACAAGCAGGGGGAGTGGGAGAGGGAGAAGCAGGCTTCCCGCGGAGCAGGGAGCCCGATGCAGGGCTCGATCCCAGGACCCCGGGATCATGACCTGAGCTGAAGGCAGACGCTTAACAACTGAGCCACCCAGGCGCCCCCCAGCAAACTTCTTTACCCTCATTGGCCAGAACTGTGTCCTGTCAGCACCATTAGCTACAAGGGAGGGTAGGAGAGCAAATACTTGACAAAGGGGAGTGAGGTTGTTGGGATTAGCTGAGAGCCATCACCATGCGGAGCGCGGAGCTAGGAGCGTTGTCATCCTCATGGGTGTGTGGCCTATTGGCTGGAGAGAAGGGGAGAGTGGTAGGTGACAGGTGTCTGCCTGGGGCATGATGGGAGGCATAGCAACCACACCTCATACTACCGTCCCCCACCCCTGCTCTCCCTTCTGCCCAACCCAGGAGGTGGACGCGGCAGAGATCCAGGTGCAGGTGTGTCTGTACGCCTTCGACCTCATCTACCTCAATGGACAGGTGAGTCCCAGCTGCATGTCTGGGGGCAGATGGGGGCGGTGTGCGAGCTTGGGAGCCGGCGGTCTGAGTGGCCACGCTCGGGCAGCGGTTCTCAAAGTGTGGCCCGAGGACCCCTGCGGGTGTCTCCAGGACCCTCTCGGGGGAGTCTGTGAGGCCCTGCCTGCCTTCCCCAGCTCCGCAGCCGTGCAGGCAGATTCTCCTGTGTGGCAGCCGTCTGAATGCGGACGGCCGCACACGGGAGGGCCCAGCTCCGTGAAAAGCCAGACATTGAAGAATTTGCAAAAATGTAAACTGATGCCCCCACTTCTCACTAATTTTTTTTCTAACATAGGCACATTTCGTGAAAATACATTGTTGGGTTAACATATTGGAGGTTTTTCTTTTTTTTTTTTTTTTTAAAGATTTTATTTATTTTTTAGAGAGCGAGCGAGAGAGAAACAGCATGAGAGGGGCGAGGGTCAGAGGGAGAAGCAGGCTCCCCGCTGAGCTGGGAGCCCGATGTGGGACTTGATCCCAGGACCCTGGGATCATGACCTGAGCTGAAGGCAGACGCTTAACCATCTGAGCCACCCAGGCGCCCGGAGGTGTTATTTTTAAACGAGTTAATAAATGTCTAGATTTCTCACTTCTAGTATAGCAAATATTAACATGTGATTTAGTAGCTGATACATCGTCATTACTGTGGTAAATATCCAGAGATGTAACCCACATCTCTGGAGTGAGTCCTCAGCAGGTTTCAAGAGTGTGAGGGGGTCCCGAGACTGGAGAGTTTGAGAACTGCTGCTCCAGGGCATGGGTTAAGAATCTGGAGCCCGACCACCTGCTTTCACATCCCAGCTCTCCCTTCCTGGCTGTGCGGCTGCAGATAAATGACTCAGCCTCTCTGAGTCTCCGCTTCCTTATCACTACTAGGATCAATCACGACCTTTATTCTAGAGTCTCCCCTTAGGAGAGTCTCAGAGTGAATCTAGACTCAGAATGAGTGAGTTTGGGGCTGTTGAGACAAGTTCCATCCCCTTGCAGAGATGGAACAGAACAGAAGGAGTGAGCTCCCCATCTGAGGAAGCATCCCACCTCGGCCTGGTGGAGGAGAGCCACACCTCCCTCGGGGATGGATGGCGAGAGAGAGCTAGGGGACTTCTTCCCCAGCCTGCCTGATAGTTTGTAAGAACAAGGCTCCCTGCCAAATTCAGCTTCGAATCGGCTTGCGTGATGTCCAGCAGGGCTGTGCCTGTCCATCACGAGCGTCTACAGAACATGAAAGGGTGTTGTTAATAAGATCACAGGTCGTGGATTAACTTCCAGAAGGTTGGGGAGCCTGTTCTATGGTATAAAGCAAGCACTGTTTTCCCACGAGGGATTCGGTCTCACTCAGGGCTCGGTAGATGAAGGCCTATGGGCCTGTCTTGTCTGTACAGAAGGTTTTGTGGGAACATAACCACGCACCCGTCCACTTACTTCTGCCCGGCAGCCCAAGGGTGAGCGGTTGCGACAGCCCGAGTAGCCCGCAGAGCCAAGAATGTTTACTGTCTGGTTCTTTGTGGGACAGGGTTGCCGAGCCCTGGATTAAAACGGAAACACGTTTATGTTACACCCCTGTGGTTGTCGGCTTCTTTCCGGCTCTGTTCAACCCGTGTTGAACAAGGAACCGTAGCCACGATAACAGGAGTCTGCTCCAGCCTCCAGCGCCCTCGCTGCTCTCGACCTGCCGTTGAAATCGGTCCTTTCGGCTCTCGCAACCCTCATGCAGGCCTGGTTCCTCCTGGCGGGGCGTTCCGTCGGGAGCCGAGTGGTGGCTGCCGTCGGGAGCCGAGTGGTGGCTGGAGACGCACGGGCGTCCTGTCTCTCCCAGGCTCGGGCTTCGTCTCCTCCACAGTGACGTCCCTTCCTCTCTGTCTCTTCCCGCTCCCTTCCTCCCCTCCCCGCCCCCAGTCCCTGGTGCGTGAGCCGCTTTCCCGACGCCGGCAGCTTCTCCGGGAGAACTTCATGCAGACGGAGGGCGAGTTTGTCTTCGCCACCTCCCTGGACACCAAGGACACGGAGCAGATCGCCGAGTTCCTGGAGCAGTCTGTGAAAGGTGAGGGGGTCTGGGGCTGACTGCCGCGTGCGCCCCAGCCCACAAGATTTCACTGGAAGCCTGCGGCTCCAGCTGGCTGTCCCAGGCCAGGGCTTCACGAAGGCCACCCGTCCGTGTGTCCCTTCAGATTCCTGCGAGGGGCTGATGGTGAAAACCCTGGACGTCGATGCCACCTACGAGATCGCCAAGAGATCCCACAACTGGCTGAAGGTGAGCTGCCCCGGCTGCCCTTCCCACATCCGGCCGTCTCTGCATCTGGGTTTCTGGTCCCCACCTCACCCTGTGTGAGTGCAGGAGCCTTTTCTCGGCCCCTGCTGCCTCGCAGTCCAGCCAGCCGGAGACCACCCCTCTGCACACCCTCATGGATGGATTCACCAGGAATCAGTTGAGAGCTGCCCTGGCTAGATGAGGTCTCTGTTCTCTGAGCTTGCCCTCTGTGTCGAGTGGGGCCGGCGAGAAGGGAGTCAGCCACGACATAAAGGAGATGACGTCGGGGGTGATGAGCATTGTGGAGAAAACAAGTCAAGGTCGGGCCAGTGAGGATCTTACAGTGCTCTGGTCGTGGGGAGAGGCCTCTCCAGAGCGGACGCTTGGGTCAAGACACAGATGATAGGAAAGGGTCAGCCATGTGGAGATCTGGGACAGAACACCTAGGAGAAGGGTGGGGGCAGCAAGTGCGAAGGCCCTGAGGTAGGAACAAGCTCTGCGTGTGCAGGGAGCAAGGCGATTGAGGTGCAAGGTGAGGTTGGGGTGGAGAGCAGGTCTCAGATCATGCAGTGCCTAGGGGGTCGTTGTAAAATATTATGGGTTTTGAGAAGCCAGTGGAGGTTTTAGGTAGGAAGTCCCATGGTCTGGTTGTCTTTTTTGCACAAGACATCTGTCTGGCTGTGAATGGTGGATGGTTGGGGGTGGGCGGTGCTGGGCAGAGCGGGAGCCCACGAGCAGGAGGCTTGCCTGGAGAGGGGCGAGAGGACTGCAGCAGGAGATGAGCTGGAGTGGAGCTGGCTGGCTTCCCCGGGTGTGTGGTAGCGGCCTGTGGTCTTTCTCCGCCACCAAACTGTCAGCAGCTGGGAGGGTATGAGCTTTTCCTGTCTTAGGACACTTTCCCTGCCGCATCCCCAAGGCTGAGTCCTGCCTGGCACTTAGTGTTTCTGGAACAAATGATGAATGTTCTCCGTGTGGAGTGAGTGAGTGGAATGTGTCTCTGTCCTGAGGGAGAGGGGGGACCCAAGGGGGACCCCCAAGGTCTCCGTCTGACTTGTCCCCTCAGTCCTGCTGGCTCTTCCCACTTGGGTCGTCTCTTTCCCATGCGCTCTGGAAGTCCAGAAGCTCCTCCCAGGTCCAGCCTCAGCCCGGTGGCCATCCTTGGTCTTCTCTACGGGAGCTCTCCTTAGACTCACCCCAACCCTGCTCCACCCACCGATGAGCCTCCAGCAGGGAGGTCCACGCCTCGGCAGCGCCCCCTCACCTCCTGCCTTCCCTCCCCAGCTGAAGAAGGACTACCTCGATGGTGTGGGCGACACCCTGGACCTCGTGGTGATCGGCGCCTACCTGGGCCGTGGCAAGCGGGCCGGCCGCTATGGGGGCTTCCTGCTGGCCGCCTACGACGAGGAGAGTGAGGAGTTCCAGGCCATATGCAAGGTGCCGGGAGGCAGGAGGGAAGTAGATTCCACTCAATCGCGGAGTGGGGGGTGCTGGGGGGCTGAACGAAGAGGCTCTCATGTCCTATGTAGGATTATTTTTTTTCTAGTTTTTATTTGCTTTTTCTGATCCTATAAGTAATTCTTGCTTCACATAGAGAAATGCACTATCATAAAAAGTTGTAAGAAAGCTATGTCAGGAATTGAGTTCAGCTGCAGATGAGGATGACTTACAAGAGATTTATTTTTCTCTCATATAATGAGAAGTCTGAAGGGGGGGCCGGCGGCAGGCTCTCTGATGTCACTGGGGACCCAGGCTTCTCTCCCCGCACAGGGGTTTTGTCATGTGCTTCCGACCTCATCTTCATAATGTGGCTGCAGGAGCTCCAGCCATCATGGCCATGCACGCTCCAAGCAGCAGGAAGGAGGAAGGCCCCGAGCAGAGGGATGTGTCACCCGCATCAGCCTCAGCCAGCGAGCACCGTCTGTGGCGTGGGTCAGAATTTTGCTCCATGGCCCACTCCCATGCACAGGGGAGCTTGAAAGATGTAGTGGTTTTGGTTTTTGTTTAAAGCTATATACATTAAAGCTGTGTATACATTTGATCCAACAAATGTGAGGCTTTTGCCCCAGAAACAGAATAAACAATTACCTACAATTCCCGTGCCTAGAGCTAATCACTAGTAAGATTTGAGGGAATGTCTTATTTATACTTTTACAAAGCTATGATCTTTGTATGTCGGGATTTTTTTTTTCTCCTGCTTTTTGTCTTATAAATACCGTGTTTTAAATACCGTCAGATACATTTAAGTAACATAGTGTTAAAAAACATTAGAGTGTTTGCCCTTGTGTTCAGGACTTCTGGAAGCACAACTTGAGTGTGTTAAGCTTAAAAATAAACGGTCCGTTATTTTACCAGCAAAAATGGGTTTATTCAGAAATAGCAGAGAATTGCAGTTCCGGGATGCACAAGCTGTGGCGAAACCATAGGCCCATCCCACGGAGAGGAGTGTTATTTTATGGAGAAGAAGGAGGCAGTGGGAGGGGTTGTTTTGAACAAAAGGCCATTGGGGAAGAAAAGCACCAGACCAGGGGGAGGATGGTTTCTGGGGGGCTGAGTTGCTGGGGTGGTCCTTTCTCGTAGGAGATCAGAGTCCGTCTTTCCCTGTGGGGGCCTCTGCTGTGGGAGCCCACCACGGAGGCTTGGGGTGGCCTCTGTAATGTCCGGTTCTTCCTGTAACTGACGGTCAGGGGGCCTCCCTCGACTGGCCTCTGACTGCGTTAGCGAAGTGGCCCAGAATTTTTCACAAATGCTTGTGGAAGAGTTTTCAAAAAGATGTGTGCGCCCCGCGTGCTGGACCAGCTCCCTGTGGCTGGCTGGTTCCCTCGTGGCCGGCATTGTTCTCACGAGTGAATCTGCGCTGCACGCAGTGCTTATTAGCCCAGGCGGCCCGTGACGGAGGTGGTCTTAACCATTCACAAGTACCTCAGGGCCCCAACCCGGCACCATCTACACTGCTTACCCAGAACAGCTTTCTGAGAGAGCTGCCTGCCCGAGACACTCTTTAAGGCTCTCGATGCAAAAAGGGCTTTCCAGTTAGCATTTTATATCCGTAGTTTGAAGACGTGCGTCTCGCTACATTTGCTGGCAGCGAGTTGTTAGGCTTGACGATGTGGGTAGGTGAGGGAAGATGCTCGGCGGCGTGGAGATTGGAGAGGACACCCTGTTCTGGGGCAGGTGGGATGCGGGGGAGCCCAGTGGAGCGGCACCTGGGCCAGGGGGCAGAGCGGACGGAGTGAGGGCTGCCCTGGCAAGTGAAGGGCAGCGGGTGGGCGGGGGAGGGGGTATGCCACTGGGAGAGGTGTTCCCCACCTGTGCTCTGCGCCCAGCAACCCCCCCCACCCCCCGCCACACTTCCACTGTGGTCTCTGTGGGTTCTGGTTAGGCTGGGGTAGGGTGGGGGCCTCCGGTATGCACAGATCCGGGTCCGCAGGGGCGGGGGCAGGGGGGGAAATGCCCGGCCACAGGCCGCACCCCGACCCTCTGACGTCCCCTGTCCTTCCCGCAGCTCGGAACTGGCTTCAGTGACGAGGAGCTGGAGGAGCATTACCAGAGGCTCCAGGTGAGCGGCGTGGCCTCTCCACCTCTCCCGGCGCGGCTCGCTCTGTGTGCGTGCGGGGCTCTGGGCCCCCACCCTCTCAAGGGCAGCAGGTGCTGGAGCTGGCCCGGGAGCCCCACGTGTCCAGGGTCAAATCCCAGGTCTGGCAGCTGCCAGCGCAGGACGTGGGTCAGGGAGCCTCCACTGCCAGAGGGCGAGTCACGGGGAGGGCATTATCGCAGGGGTCCCTGAGGCAGCCCTGAGTGAATCCCAACAGGGCTGGGGAAGCCCCTAGTAACTGGGAGTGTTTGTGGCACAGTCACGGGTGTTTTGGGGGTACGACTCCCTTTCCTGTGTGTTGGTGCCTCTGTCTCTGTGACATTCTTTGGTTCTCTCTCTGGCTCTCTGTCTCGTTTCTTCCCCTCGTTCCCCCTCATCCCCGCCCAGGCTCTTACCTTCAGGCATGTCTATATCACCGTCTATCCCCATCCCCCATTTTCCTCCTCCTTTCCTCTCTCCCCAACTGCCCAACCCCGGCCTTGACTTTGAGACCTGAGACCTGTCCTCCTCATGCCACTGCTGTTCCCCACTGCTGTTCCCCGCAGGTCTTGGTGCTGCCCACTCCACGCTCCTATGTCCGGGCGGACGGCGCCGTGGCCCCCGACCACTGGCTGGACCCCAGCGCCGTGTGGGAGGTGAAATGTGCCGATCTGTCCCTGTCCCCCATCTACCCCGCTGCCCGGGGCCTGGTGAGTAGCCGGGGCACCACGGGCTGTAAGCAGCAGGAGGGACCCAGGGCCGACCTTTCAGATGGGAGATGGGGAGCAGGGGGTCATGGAGCCCACGCCTGTGCTCTGGGCTGATAGTAACTAGGAAAGCTTGAGCTCGCATTTTATTTGGGTGTCAGATAACGGGGTCAAAATCTCCATTTAAAAAAAAAAAAATTCCCCACATGTAGAAAGTAAACAGTGAAATTGTTTCCTTTAATACCATAACCTCACCTTCGGCTCCTCAGTGATTTTTGAAAACACAGTTCTCCTGCATAAAGAGCTTTAGGACACTTCCTGCAGGGCAGTGACCTCAGCTGCCGCACGTCTTTCTCAACTGTAATTCATTTTTGTGCTACCAAGTTTTAAAATTCCCGGGCTGATCTCTCTGACTGGTGGCTCAGCCCTCAGCACCAGCTAGAAGGGTCAGCCTGGTGCTAGAGCAGCTCTTTGTTCTCTCCTCCGGAACAGAAATCTTGAATTAAAAATGTGCATCCTTTGCGATTTTTTCTGACCCTTCAAAATCTAGCTAGCATGCACTTTTCTGAGGAGTGGACTTCCATTTAAAGGCAGAACTCATTTTTATTTATTTATTTTTTAAGATTTACTTATTTTAGAGAGAGCGCAGGGGTAGGGGGTGCAGAGGGCGAGAATCTCAAGCAGACTCACTGCTGAGCGCAGAGCCCGGCAAGGGGCTCAACCTCACGACCCCAAGATCATGACCTGAGCCAAACTGAGCCATCCAGGCGCCCCAGAATTCACATTCTTTTTTTTTTTTTTTTTTTTAAGATTTTATTGATGGGCGCCTGGGTGGCTCAGTTGGTTAAGCGACTGCCTTCGGCTCAGGTCATGATCCTGGAGTCCCTGGATCGAGTCCCGCATCGGGCTCCCTGCTCAGCAGGGAGTCT